>NC_045985.1:19401261-19691261 GCF_010909765.2 Amblyraja radiata | reverse complement strand
AACGGATGTAATCATTTTCACAAGTTCACAAGTTATAAAATTAGAATTAGGCCACCCGGCCAATGAAGCCAACTCCGCCATTCAATCATGGCTGATCTCTGCCTCCTAATCCCATTTTCCTGCCTTCTCCACATAACCCTTGACATCCGTTCTAATCAAGAATTTTCTATCTCTGCCTTAAAAATACTCACTGACTTGGCCTCCACAGCCCTCTGACTAAAGAAGTTCATCCTCACCTCCTTTCTACCTACGACACACTAAGGACAATTTACTGAAGCACTTAACCTACAAACCTGCACGTCTTTGGAGTGTGGGGCAGGCGAGCTGACCTGGGCGCTACAGCCAGACCTGGGGCAAGCAAGCCGACCTGGGACAATCTGTAATGCCCAGGTCACAAAGCATGGTGGGGATTGTCCCCCACCTCTCAAAACATGGGGAGACAACCCCCCCCCCCCCACCCCAAGGATTTCCACCCAATGATTGGCTCATCAAGTCTACTCTGCCATTCAATCATGGCTGACCCTTCTGCCACAGATTCACCACCCTTTGTCTTTCTGCATCTCATTACAGTCCTTGTACTTCACACCATCGCAGTTTGTTGTTGAATCTCCTGCGTTCAACTCCCACCTTATCATAAACGTTCCTTTATGACCTCCATTTCACTTCCACCATTGGGACTAGGGGTACAGGAATCTGAAAACTGTAACGTCCAAGTTCAGGAACAGCTTCTTCCCGTCAGCCATCAAGCCATTGAACACGACCAGCTATTTACTTTTTTATATATCTTTAATTTCATTATACCGCCTTCTATATCTCTCATTTCTCTTTCCGGTGACTCTCAGTCTGAAGAAGGGTCTCGACCCGAACTACCACCTATTCATTTTCTCCAGAGATGCTGCCAGACCCGCTGAGTTACTCCACCTTTTTTGTCTATCTTTGGTTTAATCCAGCATCTGCAGTTCCTTCCTAACAATTAGATGAATTCCTTTCCCAAACATAGTCTCAAGTAATTCGAGCATTTCATAATAGTTTTCTCAATTTCTAATTTTGAACACTTTTAGTCTTCTTTACACCAACATGGATTTTCTCTTCATTTGTCCTTGCAGAATAAAGTGATGGTATTTTAGCATATAACACAGTTGAGTTGTCATTCATGAAGTCTGCAAGCAAATCCGATAAAGCAAGTCACAAACAGACCTGATGGACATAACCAGCAACGATGTGAACTTCAACAGAGTAAGATGAACCAAGGCATTTCACTGAGCAAACTTCTGCACTTGGTCTTAAGGGGACTTACTGTATTAAGATCAACACTAAATGCTGGAGTAACTCAGCAGGACAGGCAGCATCTCTGGAGGGAAGGGATGGGTGACGTTTCGGTGTCTGACCCATCTTCCTACACTTACTGTATTATGATTGAAAGTCAATGACTGGTCAAAGATGGGGAGATTTCAGGAAGAAACTCCCAATCCAGCAAACTGATGATACTGCCTCAAAGAGTGGATTGAATATATGATGCCCCTGGAGCTAAGAACAGGAAGAACACATACATTGTACAGTTCAAGGCCAGAAGAAGTGAGAAAAAAAGAGACCAGAAGAGATATGCAAGCATGATTCAAGAGGCTCTGTGCAAGAATGGACAGAGCCAGCTGGACTTTTTGCGAAGGCTCCACTCCTTCAACATCTGCATTGAGATGCTGCAGATGTTCTACCAATCGATGGTGGCCAGTGCCATGTTCTTCGCTGCCGTGTGCTGGGGCAGCAGGGCAAAGGCCACGGACGCCAACAGGATCAACAAACTCAGCAGGAAGGCTGGCTCCATCTTGGGGACAGAGTTGGATTCATGGGAGGAGGTCTTGGAGGGAAGGATGCTCCTCAAACTGCGATGCATCCTGGACAATACAGCTCACCCCCTCCATGGCACACTGGTCAACCTGAGGAGCACCTTCAGCACCAGACGGGTTCCACCAAGATGCAGCACAGAACGCCACAGGAGATCCTTCCCTGTGGTTATCAAACTGTACAACTCTTTCCCCTTCTGTCGTGGAGTAGACTGACTACCCCCCCACAATCTTTGCACATCCACAATCCTTTGCACTCATCACTTTAATTTCATATTTCCTGTATTTTGTGTTTTTTATGACTCTTGGCAAATTAATGTCCCTCCTGGGATAAATGAAGTTGAAGTTTGTCACACAAAAGCTGGAGTAACTCAGCGGGACAGGCAACATCTCTGGAGAGAAGGAATTGGTGATGTTTCTGATCGAGACCATTCGACGTCAGACCTCCCTCTGGCTTCCCTAGCGCCCCATTCCCTCAATGCCCCAAACCCTAAACCCAAAAGCCCTTCCCATTAAACACAAAAAACTGGAGTAACTCAGCGGGACAGGCAGCATCTCTGGAGAGAAGGAATGGGTGATGTTTTGGGGTCGAGACCCTTCTTCGGACTAAGAGTCAGGTGAGAGGGAGACTAGAGATCAGTGGTAGGGGAAGGTTTGAAATGACAGATTAAATCAGATGCTGATTAAGGAAATGTAGAATGGTTGAACTTATCTGCCTTTTTTCTTCCTGGACCGCCTGTTTAATTTCCTTCGGCCATTTCATACCAGTAGGATGGGGTGGGAGATTGCAACCTTCATGTGGTCCACTCTGTTTTGACGAATGCAATCAACCTGGCGAGAACAAAAAGAAGATCAAACAGAACAAGTGCATGCCATACGCAAGAAGAAGAAGATACCAGTAGGAGGATCAGCTTTACCCGATCGTCTACTGTTCTTTCCCATGTTCTCTTCTCAAGTCTGTAAAACAAAATTTAGGTTTCCGCGGACAGTTTCTTATAATACACTAATTATAGTTTGCGCGCACCGGTTTTACTCCGTCCGCGAGCCTCAAATTTTGCACCCTTCAATTTTTCAGCCTGCTATTCGTCACCTATGTGTTTGCTTCTCTATTCCGCATCCCTGCCTCACCCCACAGGCTTCTTGGCTCAGTGCGAGTCCAGACGGTTAGCCAGGTTGCTGGGGCTATCCCTTCCATGGGATCCCCCTCTGTCCCCCTTTCAGCTACATAGAAAATAGGTGCAGGAGTAGGCCATTCAGCCCTTCGAGCCTGCACCGCCATTCAATATGATCATGGCTGATCATCCATCTCAGTAAACTGTACCTGCCTTCTCTCCATACCCCCTGATCCCTTTAGCCACAGGGGCCACATATAACTCCCTCTTAAATATAGCCAATGAACTGGCCTCAACTACCTTCTGTGGCAGAGAGTTCCAGAGACTCACCACTCCGTGTGAAAAATGTTTTTCTGATCTCGGTCCTAAAGGATTTCCCCTTTATCCTTAAACTGTGATCCCTTGTCCTGGACTTCCCCAACATCGGGAACAATCTTCCTGCATCTAGCCTGTCCAACCCCCTAAGAATTTTGTACGTTTCTATAAGATCCCCCCTCAATCTTCTAAATTCTAGCGAGTACAAGCCAGTCTTTCTTCATATGAAAGTCCTGACATCCCAGGAATCAGTCTGGTGAACCTTCTCTGTACTCCCTCTAAGGCAAGAATGTCTTTCCTCAGATCTGGAGACCAAAACTGTACACAATACTCCAGGTGTGGTCTCACCAATACCCTGTACAACTGCATGTACAAAAGCTAGGACTATTTTATTTTATTCCTTTTATTTCCATTTGTATTCGTTCGGATCCCGTTACAATTGGGATCTTGCCGACTATGCCAGATTCTGTTGAGGAAATGGACTTACAGGAAAATTAAAGGAAAAACGGTGACTGAGGTTTGCTTCAAGAGACGTTATTGCATGATATCATGGAGAGATGGCGGCAGTGAACTGCTCAACGATTCTCTCACTTTGCAGCAGAATTAGCCGACAGTTATACAGTGCAGTAAACAACTTTTTTTTGTTCGATACAATTGTACTTCATCCTTGCCTCTATATTTTCCTGTTATTACTATCTACCACATGGGTATTATTTATTTCATTAGTCATAATGTACTTTTTGTTTATGTTAATCTTATTCAACAACAGATGGTTAATAAAAGTCAAACATAATACAAGGGCATCTTGACATTATTCTTTCTTATCTTTCAAGCAGACTGCGTCACTGCATCCTCTCCGAGCCGATCATAAGCCCACATTTACTGCAATGTTTCTGCACAACTAGCGGTAGGGGGCGCGGGTGGTCTACCCAGCTACTGCTGTGCTGTCTTTAATCACAATAGTTACCGACATTACAGGGTTAACTATTGTGATCCAGCGTTCAGTAACTTTCCACTGAGAAACAGGCTTCCTTATATATGTCCTAATTTTGTTGTGCTTCATTCATCATGCTACACATTCCCTAACAAGAGGTAATGCATCTGAAACTAATTTTGCCAAATTTCCATGATCTTCTGCACCTGGTCAATGGGAGATGTCAATTGCCACATCCGCACACTCTTTCGTTACCTTGTTTAATTCCGATCAAAATTACGGAAATGAAGATTTAATTTTTTTTCTTCTACAATTATGATGAAGGTTAAGATAGCTGTACAGCACAATGTGGAAGTTGCAGTATGACAAAGTTACGGATAGCTGCACAGTACAACAACCTTTAGGCATTCATTGATGAACGTCAATGTTCCTGATAGATATTGATTTTCATTGATGGGATGTCAGGACTGTCTTATGAAGAAAGACTGGATAGACTTGGTTTATACTCTCTAGAATTTAGGAGATTGAGAGGGGATCTTATAGAAACTTACAAAATTCTTAAGGGGTTGGACAGGCTAGATGCAGGAAGATTGTTCCCGATGTTAGGGAAGTCCTGGACAAGGGGTCACAGCTTAAGGATAAGGGGGAAATCCTTTAAAACCGAGATGAGAAGAACTTTTTTCACACAGAGAGTGGTGAATCTCTGGAACTCTCTGCCACAGAGGGTAGTGGAGGCCAGTTCATTGGCTATATTTAAGAGGGAGTTAGATGTGGCCCTTGTGGCTAAGGGGATCAGGGGGTATGGAGAGAAGGCAGGTACGGGATACTGAGTTGGATGATCAGCCATGATCATATTGAATGGCGGTGCAGGCTCGAAGGGCCGAATGGCCTACTCCTGCACCTAATTTCTATGTTTCTATCCCAATGTTTTGGGATGAGGATTACTTGACGCAAACTACAAGGTTCGTGATATTGAAAATTAAACAAAGGATTAAATAGCATGTAGGTTTACTTGTATTGCATTTGTACATTAATGTTTTGAGAATGTATTAGATACATTGATACATAGTCAATAGGTGCATGAGTAGGCCATTCGCCATTCAATGTGATCATGACTGATCATCAAAAATCAGTACCCTGTTCCTGCTTTCTCCCCATATCCCATGATTCCACGAGCCCAGTGAATCATCCTGCACTGCCTTCTGAGGCAGAGAATTCCACAAATTCATAACTCTCTGTGTGAAAAAGTTGTTCCCATCTCAGTTCTATATGGCCTACCACTTATTCATAAACTGTTGCCCCTGGTTCTGGACTCCCCGAACATCGGGAACATGTTTCCAGCCTCTAGCATGTCAAATCCTTCTAAACTCCAGTGTATACAAGCCCAGCCGCTCCATTCTTTCAACATACGACAGTCCCGCCATCCTGGGAATTAACCTTGTAACCTACGATGCACTCCCTCAATAGCAAGAATACTCCAGGTGTGGTCTCCCTAGGGCCCTGTGCAAATGTGGAAGGACCACTTTGCTCCTATACGCAACTCCTCTTGTTATGAAGGCCAACATGCCATTTTACTTTGGAGTCACGTGAGTGAGTACGTGAAGAAGGCCGTCCAGGCGAATGCGCGTCATCTCGTCAGACGCATTGCGCTGCGACCGCGGTAGGAGGTGTGGAACCTCCAAGCGGTGAGTGAATGAAAACCTGAATGTAAGTATTTTCTACTTTTACTTTCAGGCTGCTTTTCTCCGGAGACTGCGTGCAGAGACACAGGCAAGTCTTATGTATGGAGAAAGGTGGGAGGAAGAATAGTAAGCGCACCGCAGTAAGCACTCAATAAGACAACGTGTCTGAGAGTAGCGGGCGCCCAACTAAAAAGTCGATTGTAAAGAAATAACTATTTTACACGGGAGGGGAAAAGTCCCGTTGAAACTCCCAATGGGAGCAAGGCCATAAAGAAATAACAGGCCTGGAAGACTCGGAGGAGTCTGAACTATAGAATTTATAAACTGGAATTCCTCATGGGTAAAACAAACTCCAGAAGGAGTATAAAAGACGCGGGCTTAAAGAGCAACCGCATGGAACACCCAGAAGAGGTTCTGGGAAACGTTGGCCCAGATTTGAGCCAGCGACCGAAATGCCTGATGATAAAGATGAATATATGGGCTGACCTGACAGGGAGGCAGCACCAGAAATGTCTGAAAGACAATACAGGCGTTGGTCTACAGGAGATCCAGAATATGGAGCAGCACCCAAAAGTGGGCTGCCAATATACAGCTCAAATGTAAGAGCTTGATGTACCTCAAAGAGGAAAAAGGGCTGGCCTGACAAGGAGGCAGCAACAGAAACGTCTGAAAGATACTACAGACGTTGGTCTACAGGAGACCTAGAATATGGAGCAGCACCCAAAAGTGGGCTGCCAATATACAGCTCGATGGAAGAGCTTGATGTACCCCCAAAGAGGGACAAAAAAGCGTAGGCCTATCATAGAGCCATCGCATGTAATACCCAATATGGAAATCCAGGTGAAACCCATTATGAGGAGGAATATCCAGAATACTCTGATAACGAATCAGTTGAGGACCAGAGCCAATGCAAAAAAGAAAATTGCCAGGGCTGGCCCAAAAGTTCTCTAGTCCCAGAAACAAGGGACAACCTCTATCAGAGGAGATAGCAGAGAGTATAAATTACCTGCTTTCCCATCAGTTGGAAGACCAACGATGGATGAAATTGTGAACAAATATAAAATCCCACAGAACTGTGCTCGGTTAGGAGTTCCAGCTGTTAACAAAGAAGTGTGGAATTATATGGGCATTGCAGTAAGAGCTCAAGAAATGAGATTACAGCGGGTATTAAGATTGATTGGGTCAAGTATTACGGCATTTGCCAGAGATCTGGAAGAAGGAAATGTGTCAATGTCACAACAGGATGTGATGGGAATGATGTGTAATGCACATTTTGGAGTAAGTCTGTGATAAGACCTAACATGCATCCTAAGTTTGCAGGGCTTTGTAAACCATCTAATATATAATTGCCACACTTACTCTTTGGAGTGGTGCTTGCCAAAAAACTGAAGGTTCTCAACGAAGAATCAATAACCATCGGGATGATGAAGCCACCAATGTTTGGCAGCACAGCTAGAAGGCAATATCCATACTGAAGGAGAACTGAATACAACCCCAGGACGTGGAGGACATGGTATTCCCACAAGGGGCAAGGTACAAAAAGTGATATCGGTAAACCCTGAGGTAGGTGGTTCTGGTTCTGAAAGAAACATATCAGATGTGTCCTACTTACAAATTGGGGGTAGGTTACAATTCTTTTTAAAAGAATGGAAACTAATAACATCTGATGCATATATATTGTGCAATATAATGAGGTTTAGAATTGAATTTTAACAGAATGAAAATCCCCAACTCAACATATTCCAAAAAGTATTCAATTTTCTCTAAAGAAGAGATTAGAAAAATTCAAATAGGAATTGATATTTTGAGTAAAAAAGGGGTAATAGAGAAACAACATAAAAAAACTCACATATCTCAAATCTTTTGTACAGTATAAACATTTCAAAATGGAGATTTTACTAATGCTTTGCAATTAATTTGAACAGAATGCTATATGGCAAGCATACATCTCCAATATAAAGATCGTAGAGATTTCAAATTTGTCTGGATGACTCAAGCGTGGCAATTCAAAGCATTGCCTAATGTGTTAACTTCAGTTACTAGATTGTTTACAGAACTGCTGAAACCAATCTTAGCATTGTTAAGAGCTCAAGGCCATTTTATAATGGCTTATTTGGATGACATGTTATTGTGGGAGACACTGAAGACATGGCAACAAGCCTCAGTTTTAAAAGTTAAACTTACATTTCAGTAACTGGGCTTTGTAATTCACCGAGAGAAATCCAGACTGAAACACAACAAAATAATTGATTACTTGGGGTTCACTATTAATTCAGAACACAAGACAGTGAGCTTACCCAAGGACAAAAAGTTGCAAGTGATTAAGGGTTGTGAGGAGCTAATTGCAGGCAAACAACCATCAATCAGGCAAGTAGCAAGTCTAAGGTACACATAATTGCTGGGGAAACTCAGCGGGTGCAGCAGCATCTATGGAGCGAAGGAAATAGGCGACGTTTCGGGCCGAAACCCTTCTTCAGTCTAATTGGCAAGTTAATTGCTTCATTTCCAGCTGTTCAGTTTGGACCACTGAATTATCAGCAGCTGCAGTGAGCAAAGATATCAGGATTGGGAAGACAAGCTGGACATTTCGATAGGCCAATGCAACTAACTAACACAGCAATTGAGGATATAAAATGGTGGATTAAAAATGTGTATTACACTTACAGGAAAATTCTGATTGAATCACCAGCTACCATTTTACAAACAGATGCAAGTGCACTGGGATGGGGAGCTGCGGATGCCATCTCAAGCTGTGGAGGTAGATGGAATGCAGAGGAAGAACCTTTGCTCGAGACACATGTCATTAATTAGCTTGAATTACTAAGTGTATTGCATGGGTTGAAAGCCTTTTGCCGAAAGGTACAAAAGATATTTGGCTTTCTGCAATTTGCCCACCAGGTAAATTCAACATAATTGCAGATACTAGGTCAAGAAATTTCAATGACAACACAGAATGGATGTTAAATCGTGACATTTTCCACAAAATTGTGAAAACATTTGGGAACACCAGGGGGTAGATGAGTTTACGTTAAATTGGGGTGGAATGTTTGTATGCATTTCCTCTTGTCTCATCAATAGGTGTTTACAGTAGATCAAACAAGATTATGCTTCAGGATTGTTGGTGGCTCCAGATTGGCCCACACAAACATGGAATCCATTAGCGTTAAAAATGGTGACTGAACCCATTATGGATGTCTTTAGACAAGAAAACCTACTTGTGCACCCTGTCACTGGTGAATTTCATCCTTTACATGATCGTATTGATTTGCAGATTCTAAAAAGTACCTAGAAGCAGTACATTTCTTATATTAAGAAATGGGAACAGTTTCTTCAACACAAAATATTTCTTACCACACTGCAGACGCTTCAGATGTTGTAGACATTTGTCAAAATTACATGTTGATGATAATTTAAGCTATAGTGTGATCAACATAGCAAGGAATGCTTTGTCGGCATACTTATCGAGACCATCGGACCATCAAGTTCTAGGATCACACCCTTTGACTTGTAGATACATGAAGGGCATCTTTAGTGCTACTTAGGGATTGGGATCCCATCTCAAATTTGTCATTAGACAAAATTACGATAAAAGTAGTCATGTTAAGGGCTTTGGTATCGGCTCAAAGAGTACAAACAATACACAAGTAAAGGATAAACAGAATGGGAATGAAAACAGAGGAAATTACATTCTATGTCTATGACCTGCTAAAACAGAGCAGTCCAGGAACCTCGGGGTGTAAATTGATTTTCAGCATATCCTGCAGATCAAAGACTTTGTGTAGTTACATATTTACAATACTACATTGAGACTACCAAACATCTTAGAGGTAGAATCTGGATTATTCATCAGCCACAAAAGCCACACAAAAAAGTGACAACACAAACAATTTCAAGATGGCTGAAGAAGGTGCTATTGGATGCAGGAAATGATACTGACAATTTTAAACCTCATTCCACCAGCGCAGCGGCAACATTGGCGGCCAAGGATTTGGACGTTCCAATAGACCATATCCTTGCGGCTGCAGGTTGGGAAAATGAAAGTATGTTGCACAAGTATTATCACAAAGAAATTGCAGACTCTGGTGTATTTGGTGGTACTATTTTGAATTCAGTATTAAATGTCTCTAGAGATTAAAATGGGACACAATGTTTTACCATAAAATAAACCATTAATTAATTAAACAAGTATGATGGTTTGCATGTTATTGACTGTTTTTCACTCGTAGAGTCAAGCAAAATGCAGTGATATGCCGGAACCCAATCTACGGCCTGAAATCACAGAAGCTTTAAAATCTTCATGTAGTCACTCACGTAACTCCAAAGTAAAATAGTAAGATTAAACGAGAACTTACCAGTTTGAAGGTTGATCTTTATTTTATGAGGAGTTACTTCGAGGGACGACGTGCCCTCCGCTCCCACCCTAATAAGATCAAAGGTAAGTCAAGTTTGTATCACTTAGCTTACTATTATGCTTCAGATTATATCATCTGTGATTTCACACCGCTGCTTTGAAGTTTGACGTGCATGCGCCTGGACGGCCTTCTTCACGTAGTCCCTCGACGTAACTCCTCATAAAATAAAGATCAAACTTCAAACTGGTAATTCTCGTTTAATCTTACTAGTCTATCCCACATTGCTGGCAGTTGATGGGAAGCGGATGTAAAGTGGGAGGCGGCTGTAAAAGGACAGCGCCGCTGGGGGGGGGGGGGGAGTTCCTTTCACAGCGTGTGGGGAGTCTGGCCAGGGGTAAAGTTGCGGGGGGGGGGCAGGAGCGTTGAGAAGGAGGGGGTCGGGGATCATGCCAGCATCCAGCTCAAGAGCGGGTCAGCGGGCGATGGATAACAGGACAGCGGGCGTGTGTCAGTGGGAGTAACCTCAAAGATAAGATAAGATACCGTTTATTGTCATTTGAACCTAAATTCAAACGAAATTGGTCCCTTGTTCGCGCTGACACAGGAGTAAGCTCCACCGCCCACTGTTCTGTTATCCATCACCCGCTGATCCGCTCAGCTCTATGATCTTTGCTCTTGAGCTGGTCCCTTCACTGTTCAGACGGAGAGCACTGCCAGAGGTGAGCGGGCCAGCAGAGGCGCTGAAGTCCCGGTGGCCGCTCACAGCCACCCGAGCTACTTCCCTCCCCGGCCATAATGCGGTGGCTCCGCGCCACGGCAGCGGTGAGTGAGTTACTGGCATGATCCCTGAGCCCTCCTTCTCAATGCTCCTGCCCTCCCCACAACTGTATCCCTGGCACTGACTCCCCACACGCTGTGAAAGGAACTCTCACCCCCAATTGGTCCCTTGAACTAGTATTGTCACTCCATAAGATAACAACTGATTCAACTTGTCCCGGTGTGCTCCCGTTTTTCCCCACCATCTCCACCTGCCGTCACCTTCCACCCCCCACCCATTTAGTAATTCAGAATGAAGGAGATTTGGAAATCTTGGGCAAATTGAATTGTTACTTTCTTTATTTATATTTTTACGGACAGGAGAACAATCTGCGCATGCGCGGTTTAAGATATTTTAAAAGCCGACCTTGAGTAATTAAATAAACCTCTGGCAGCGCTGAACTTTAACATCGGGAGCCTGGGATCTCTCGCCGAGATCACCAGTGTTGGACCTCCGACCAGCGCGGCCTGTTGGCTTCGGAAGTTGCGGTCTCTGGTAAGGAGGTGGCCGTTCCCTGCATCCCAAGCCGCTGTGAGGGTTCTCCCAACGCCGGAGCACCATCACCCGGCGAGAAGGGCCTGAAACATCGGGCCCCGTAGCGGCAACTGCGGAGGCCTCAATAGGCCAGACTATGGGTGTACAAGGGGATGGGGACTCGACTTTGTGCCTTAACTCACAGTGGGAATCATTGTGTGTGTGTGTGTGTGGGGGGGTGGGGGTCTTTATGTTTTATGTTAAATTTCTTTATAATGTTATGTTGTATTATTAATGTGCTGCAATGGCAACTCGAATTTCACTACACCAATTGGTGTATGTGACGATAAATGAACCTTTTGATGGCGGTTTTGGGCACATCATCGGGGCGCACGGGAATCTGGTGGTAGCCGCGCACCAGATCCTCCTTGGAAAAAACGATAGCACCATCCAGGTGGGCCTAAATGTGTGGGACTATGTAGTGATCAATGGTCGTGATAGCGTTCAGGCAGCCGGAATCCCCACACGGTCTTCACCACTCAGGTGATTAATGGCTCGATGGTTCGATAGGGCGATGGCTCGATGATTCGATGGTTGAATGGGTTAATGATGCGCTGGTCAGTTCAATGGTCAAATGGTTCAATATTGAATCTTCCAAAGATTCAAAGGTCCAATGCTCCAATGTTTCTATGGTTCAACAGCTTCACGGTTCACTGATCTATTGGTCAATATTCCGATGGTTCTATATTCCAGACCTTCCACTGTACACTTGGCAATAGTTCAATGGTTAAATATTCCAATGGAAAAATGTTCCAATGTTCCAATGGCCAATGGTTCAATAGTCCAACCGTTCAATGGTCCAATGGTTCAATAGTCCAAAGATCCAATAGATCAATGGCATATTAATGTCACATGTACATAAGTGCAGTGAAATTTCCTTTTTAGTCAGAATTTATTTATTTTATTTATTTATTAGTTATTTATTTCGGACAGAATAAAAGAATAAAAAGCAAATGTGAAACAGCATACAAAAAACAAAACATAAATATTTATAAAGTGTCATAAACAATATCTATAAATAAATGAAATCATATGTGTCCGAAAAGGAGCAGGAAGAAGCCAAAGCTTATTAATTCCCACCCCTTATTCAACTGCTTGTAATTATCTCATACAAATTTAGCAGCTATATGTACACCATATGTACACCAGCCACTATATGTACACCAAATTATTTACATTTGAACACTAATCAAATATTTACAAAGCCATACAAAAAAGAAAAAAAGAAAAAGAAAAGAAAAAACCCGCAAATACTATACAGTATCTTAGTCATATTTACAACCCATCACTCTATAATCACCCTTCCCAATACAATCAGTATAACAAATATCACAATCACCTATCCTCATCCCAATATCCTTTTAAACAAGTGTTTTTGTACATCTTTTTAAACTGAATTATGCTTGTGCTTAGTTTTATCTCCTGTTCCAGACCATTCCACAAATTCACACCACAGATTGCTATGCTCATACTTTTAAGAGTTGTTCTGACATTGAGTTTTTTTAAATTATGTTCCCCTCTCAAATTATACCCACCCTGTCTTTCCATAAACAGTTTTTGTACATTTCTTGGAAGTAAATTATTTCTTGCTTTGTACATGATTTGCGCAGTCTTAAATTTAACCAGATCAGTGAACTTCAGTGTATGTGACATTAAGAATAATAAATTGGTATGTTCAAGATATCCAACGTTATTGATAATTCTTATTGCTCTTTTTTGTAATGTGCATACCGGCTGTAGGTTGGTTTTGTGGGTGTTACCCCATATCTCCACACTGTAACTGAGATATGGCAATATGAGTGTATTATACAAAGTATGTAATGATTTGTGGTCCAGAATGTGTCTTGATTTTCCCAATATTACTATAGACTGTGTCATGATATGATATGATATGATATGATATGATATGATACATGCCCTTCTGTTCTCTCTCTCGCGCACTCCTCTGATTGTTAAGGGTTTGGACACGCTAGAGGCAGGAAACATGTTCCCGATGTTGGGGGAGTCCAGAACCAGGGGCCACAGTTTAAGAATAAGGGGTAAGCCATTAGAACGGAGACGAGGAAACACTTGTTCTCACAGAAAGTGGTGAGCCTGTGGAATTCTCTGCCTCAGGGGCTGGTGGAGACGGGTTATCTGGATGTTTTCAAGATAGATACGGCTAGATAGGGTTCTTGAAAATAGCGAAGTCAGGGGATATGGGGAGAAGGCAGGAACGGGGTACTGATTGGGGATGATCAGTCATAATCACATTGAATGGCGGTGCTGGCTCGATGGCCCGAATGGCCTCCTCCTGCACCTATTGTCTATTGTCTCTCGCTTTTATATTCCTATCATTTGCATTCAGTTTAGTTCATTGACAACACTGCTGTCCATTGGGCATATTGGGCACAATCATAATAAGTACACGAGTATAACATTGTAGACCACACTGAGTCATGTGGATATCCCAAAGCTATTGAAGGTATACAATTCATCAATACATTAAAACAAGCTGCCAGTTAGTACCTGTTGTCAACCTATTCATTTCCCTACCTTTGAACTACGCTCCTTGAGGTTTCAGAAGACGATAGCTAGAATTGACCATTTGACATGCTTGCTGTTATTACCATTATACATCCAATACATACAGACTTGCCGTTACCACATTTGGCGTCACTAACTTTTAGTTTTTGCTTCGTTTAGTTTAGTTTAGAGATGCAGCGCGGAACAGGCCCTTCGGCCCACCGAGTCCGTGCTGACCAGCGATCCCCGCACGTTAACACGATCCCGCACACACTAGGGACAATTTACATTTTTACCCACCCAAGTAACCTACCTTCCTGTAGTCTTTGGAGTGTGGGAGGAAACCGAAGATCTCTGACGCAGGTCAAGGGGAGAACTTACAGACAGCACCCATAGTCGGGATCGAACCCCGGCCCTGTAGATGAGGTTGGAGGACATGCCAGTCAACCTCTGCCTCATCTACATTTGCACTTCCTCACCCCGACAGTTTAACATCCACCACAGTGAGTCTACCAGGCACCTCCTCACTGTGATGGAAGGCAAAGGTCTTAAAGTCCTTGTCTCTTCCCTCCTCGTCTCCCTCTAGTTGAGGCGATCCAGGCTTCCGGTGTTGGGCCCCCCGCCGGGTGATGGTAAGTCCACCGGCCGCATCCGAGCTCCGCGAACGGTCCGGTTCAAAATCCGCGGCCTGGGGCGGTCGAAGTTGCCACCCTCGAGTCCAGCGGACGAAGCTGTCGTTGCGGGAGCTCCGGAGAACAGGTCACCAACCCGGGACCTGCGAGCTACCGACATTTAGTCCACTGGGCCCGCGGCGAGGCTCCGAAGTCGGGTCGTCGCCGCCGCAACGCCACCACAGCCCCGAAGTCGGCCACCTTCGCGATGGTAGGTCCTGGCTCTGATTTATCTCGGAGCCTCGAGGTCGGCCCCAGTTGTAGGCCGCCAGCTCCGCCATTAGGCCTCAGCGCAGACGGAGACGGAGACTGGGATGCGACAAGAAAAGGTCGCATCCCCCCCGAAGGAGGATACTAAAAACAATCCCCCCCCCCCTCCCATACACATACACATACACAACTAAAATAAACGAAATAAACTAAACAACAGGTCAAAATAAACAACAACAAAAAAAGAAAAGACAGACGATCTGCAGGTGAGACGCAGCTGCTTGGGCAGCGCCGCCAATTCCGGACATCGAAATCTGATAGAGCCAGGGCCGGATTTACCTATAAACTAGACAAGCTTAAGCTTAGGGCCTCGAGGTCTAGGGGGGCCTCCGGCCAAGGCGGGACACCTACCGCTCAACTCTTGGCGGCCCCCCCCCCCCTCTCTCTCTCCATCTCCCCCCGCTATCCGTGTCCGGGCCGCCGGGCTCCGCTCGCTCCTCATCCGCCGGCACGGCAGGCCGCCCTGCGCATGCCTTTTGCTGCGGCCTGCACGTCCTCACCCCTGCACATGCGCACAACCACGGCCAGCACATCATCGGCCACCCTGCGCATGCGCACTGCAACGGCAGCTGGTCGGCGCTGGGCACTTTCTGCCTCGCTTTGAATTGTGGGAGATTTGGCCGCCATGGCTGACCGGTCGCTGCCTCGCCGCCAGCGATGAAAACCAACGCGGAGGGGGCCTCACAAGTGGAACAGCTTAAGGCCTCTCTTCATCTAAATCCGACCCTGGATAGAGGACAGACCAAGGGTCACCTAAAGGGTAGATAGTAGTTCAGGACTGCTCTCTGGTTTTGGTAGCGTGTATCAATTGCCTAATAACAACTGGGAAGAAACTAATAATAATAATAATAATATCTTTTATTGTCATTACACATCAGTGCAACGAGATTTGGTATGCAGCTTCCAACCGATGTCAAAGAAATATATAATAAATAAATAAACTGTGCGACGTGACCATCCGAGGGAGACAGTCCAGGGGGGGTGGGGGTGGGGGGCACTCAGCAGGGCCGGTTCAGAGCCGCTATAGCTCTGGGAATGAAGCTGTTTCTGAGTGGAGGTTCGGGCGTAGAAGGCCTTGTAACGTCTGCCGGAGGGAAGTAGTTCGAACAGTCCATTACAAGGGTGTGAATAGTCTTTATGGAGGCTGACGGCCTTCCTGCGGCACCGTGTGTGGTAGTTGCCCTCCAAGGCTGGTAGCCCTGTCCCAATAATCCTCTGCGCTCTGTGGACGACGCGATGAAGAGCTCTCCTCTCCGCCTCCGTGCAGCTAAGATACCACACAGAGATGCCATACGTTAATATGCTCTCTGTGGTGCAGCGGTAGAAAGTTGTCAGCAGCTGTTGGGGCAGACCAGTCTTTTTTAATGTCCTCAGGGAGAACAGTCGTTGCTGTGCCTTCTTGGCCAGATGTTGGTGGACCATGTGAGGTCTTCTGAAATGTCCTCTGAAACTGTGCCTGAATGTGATGATGTGCCTTTTTCAGATCAAGTTTCAGATCAAGTTTCCGAGCTGTATCACTAAACAAAACTAAAAGAAACGAATCTAAACTAAACTGGACTAGACTAAACTAAACTCAATTAAACTAAACTAAACTAACTTAGCTAAATTAAATTAAACGAAACATAATGAAATGGAACAAAACTAAACAAAACTAGACTAATGATAACATAACTAATTAAAGCAAACCAATACACTACAGTAAACTAACTAAAGCAAACTAACGAAATTAAATTAACTAAAGCACACTAACTAAACTAAACTAAACTAGTGATGTAATGACTGAGGCCTGTGAGTGCAACGTTTTCTCTGAGGATCATTAGGTCTCATTAGTGCTGGTTTGCGAAATCTTGCGTTGAATATTTGCTCTGGTTACTGACATGGATGTCGCAAGAGACCATCTGCTCACGTATAAATCCTACCGTTTCCAAAGCACCCCATGCATAGAGCGCCTCCTTTCATCAGAGGATGGGAGCGTACGCACTTCACATCGAGATCTTCTACCCGATTATTGCAGTCATTGGTGTGCCTGGTAAGTCATTTCATTTAATGTAGCGGTGGTTTTCTTTCCGCCCCTCCCCCACCCTAGTTGTCGTACTAGTTTCACTGTCGTCTTGTTGGGTTTCACTGTCTGTATAACTCGTTATCAGCTCGCCCTCAGCCAACAATGGACCATCATGGGCTCTCATGGCCTCGATCATCGTTACTTTATGCATTAAAGGTCTCGACCCGAAATGTCACTTTTTCCTGTTCTCCAGAGATGCTGTCTGACCCGCTGGGTTACTCCAGCATTTTGTGCCTATTACCAGAATGATGCCTGCTTTAGCGGGAATCAGCTACAAGGAGAAGTCGGACAGACTTGGATTGTATTCTCTGGAATACCGGAGGTTGAATGGAGACCATCTATGTGTCTTCATTGTTTTTGGCTGCAGAGTTGATTTCTTTGCATCCATTGTGCCAGTCAGTGGTCAGAGTCAGGGCAACGATGAGATTGTTTACCTTTGTGCTCTTGGTTTCAATTCTAAGGGAAAACGGATTGCTTCTCTCATTGGGCAGGTAGTCGCTGGTCTGCGCAGACCCGACGGGCCGAAGGGCCTGTTTTCACGCTTCACCTCTTATTGTGTACAATTAGGTGTAGCACAGTGGCGCTGAGGCAGGGGGAGAGTTGCGGCCTCACAGCGCGAAAGACCTGGGTTCGATCCTGACCACCGGTGTTGTGTATGGTCTAGATGGAGTGAATGTGAAGAGCCCGTCAAGTCTACTCTAACATTCAGTCGTGGCTGATCTATCTTCCCCTTATCACCCTCATTCTCCTGCCTTCTCCCCGTAGACTCGGCTTGTGCTCGCTAGAATTTAGAAGATTGAGGGGGGGGGGGGGATCTTTGTAGAAACTTACAAAATGCTTAAGGGGTTGGACAGGCTAGATGCAGGAAGATTGTTCCCGATGTTGGGGAAGTCCAGAACAAGGGCTCACAGTTTAAGGATAAAGGAGAAATCATTTAGGACTGAGATGAGAAAAACATTTTTTACACAGATAGTGGCGAATCTCTGGAATTCTCTGCCACAGAATGTAGTTGAGGCCAGTTCATTGGTTATATATAAGAAGGAGTTAGATGTGGCCCTTGTGGCTAAAGAGATCCGGGGGTATGGAGAGAAAGCAGGTACAGGATACTGAGTTGGATGATCAGCCATGATCAAATTGAATGGCGATGCAGGCTCGAAAGGCCGAATGGCCTACTCCTGCACCTATTTTCTATGTTTCTATGTTTCTATGTAACCTTTAACAAACTTATTGATCAAGTACCTGTCAATCTCCGGTTTAGAAATACCCAATGACTTGGCCTCCACCGCCGTCTGTGGCAATGAATACCATGGATTCGCCACAATCTGACTGAAGAGATTCCTCCTCATATTTCTCAAGGAATGTCCGGAATTCTGAGGCTGTGCCCTCTGATCCTGGAGTCTCCCACCAGTGGAAACATCCTCCCCACATTCACCCGATCTCGCCTTTCATTATCGCATTCAGTTCAGTTGAGTTTAGTTCATTAGCACGTGTGCCGAGGTACAGTGAAAAGCGTTTGTTGCGTGCTAAGAATTGAGAGGAAATACAGTCAGTGTACACATACATGATGAGGGTATAACGTTCAGTGCAAGGTAAAGTCCATCAAGTTCCGATCACACATAGTGCGCGTGCGCCAATGAGATAGAAAGTAGTTCAGGACCTCTGAAATTCTAGTTAAATGTATTGCCAGAAACTGTAGATGCAGTTCCCTGCGTCTCTATCCCATTTCCCCCTTGCTCCTCGCTGTTCTGTGTTTCCTTACAGCCAACTTGATGTCCTTAGTGATCCTGTTTCGAGGAAAGTGCGGTCTCTCCAAAGACATCACCTGCTACATGATTGCCATGGCGATGGGTGATCTCATGGTGCTGGTCTTCAACGTCATGGTCAGCCAGATAGTCAGGTAGGTACTGGATACCTGCTCCAACCTCATCTACTGCATGTGTAGCAAGGGAACTGCAGATGCTGGCTTACGCCGAAGATAGACACCAAATGCTGGAGTAACTCAGCGGGACAGGCAGCATCTGCGGATAGAAAGAATGGGTGACGTTTCGCGTCGAGAGCCTTCTTCAGACTGAGAGTCTGTGTAGGGGGACACGTAGAGATATGAAAAGGTAAGGTGTGAAAAAGAGACATCAAATGGGACGTTGTTGCCAAACAATACGATAGAACATTACTAATCCCAGGAGGGAAATTGATCTGCCAGCAGTCATAAAAAATACAAGATACATGACATTAAATTGACGAATGGAAAGGATTGGGGATGTGCAATGATTTGGGAAGGTGGGTGGGGGGTGAAGTGGTATTCTGATCAAGGGAAAAGTAGAATAGACCACTGTTAGCTCGGGGAAGTGGATAACGAAGCTAAGAGAGATACATATTTAATCAGTCAGACTGATCGGGGAATTAGGATGGGGAGGGATGGAAGGAGAGGAAAAGCAAAGGTCACTTGAAGTTGGAGAAGTCAAGATGGGGTGTGAGCTACCCAAGCGAAACATGAGGTGATGTTGCTCCAATTTACGCTGGGCCTCACTCTGACAATGGAGGAGGCCCCTGACAGAATGGGTAGGTGTGAGAATGGGAGGAGGAGTTAAAGTGTTTGGCCACCGGGAGTTATCCCAGTTCCCGATGTGGCCTCCTGTACATCGGCAAGACAATGTGTAGACTGGGCGACCATTTCGCCAAACACTTGAGCTCGGTCCGCCAAGACCTGCTGGATCTCCCGGTTTTTAACCATTCCCTTCCCGTTCCCACACTGACCTTTTTTTATCCTGGGCCTCCTCCACTGCCAGAGTGAGGCTCTGGAGGAACTGAACAGCATCTTACAACCCAACGGTATGAACATTGAATACTCCGATTTTAGGTAACCTTTCACCAACCTCCCCCAAAACCCATTCAATTCTACCCCACACCACCCCCCTCTCTTCCCACGCCCCCCCCCCCCCCGCTCCCCCCCGCTCCCCACACAGCACGAAAGACCTGGGTTCGACTCTGTCCTTGGTGTGCCTGTGTGTAGTTTGTACGTTCTGCCTGTGACTGCGTGGGTTTTACCGGGGTGCTCCGGATTCCTCCCACACTCCAAAGACGTGTTGGCTTGTAGGTTAATTGGGTGCTGTACCATCCCCCCCCCCCCCCCTCCCCCGGTGTGTTTGCAAAAGTGGGAGGAAACCGGAGCACCCGGAGAAAACCCACGCAGTCACGGGGAGAACGGCCAATCTCCGGCCAGACAGCGCCCGCAGTCAGGATCGAACCGGGGTCTCTGGCACTCTGAGGCAGCAACTCTACCGTTGCGCCACCGTGCCGACCCGCTGCGTTAATCCAGCTTTTTGTGTCTAACTTTCCTCCATTTGATGCCTGGCCCGCTGAGTTACTCCAGCGTTTTTGTATCAATTTTCCCCTCCAGAGCCGCTGACTAACCCCCGGCGTTTCTTGTTATTTCAGGTACCACTTCCCCGGGTCTCCGCTCCGCTACACGCCCGTGTGCCGGCTCAGTTCCTATCTGCAAGGCTTCAGTTTCCAGCTCAGTACCTGGTTCACCGTATCCTTCACGTGTGACCGTTTCGTGGCTATCTGTTGCCAGAAGCTGAGGCGCACGTATTGCACCGAGAGAACCGCGGCCGTGGTGCTAGCTGCGGTAGGAATGGTCAGCGTGTTGACCAACGCGCCCTTGCCGCTCCGGTACCGGCCCTGTTACACCGTTCACCGTGAGGCCTACGGTTGCTGCCCTGTGCCGGGTCACTTGGAATCCCCTCTGTGGTCCGCCCATCGCTGGGCCTCCAACCTGCTCAACACCTTCCTCCCCATCCCAGCCTTGCTGCTGCTGAATTCGCTGACCGCCAGATACATCCTGGGGGCCAGCAGGGCCCGGCTGGCCTTGAAGGGCCCTAGCCAGGTGGGCGGGGAAGACGACCCCGAGGTCAGGAGCCGCAGGGCGTCGGTCGCCCTGCTCTTCGCCGTCTCCGGGAGCTTCGTGGCGCTGGCCGTTCCCATCACGGTGATCCACGCCTGGGTCGGGGTGAGCGAGACGGTGATGTTCCGCGGGCCCCGCTCGCTGTACGCGGCCGTGCAAGTCGCGATGCTGCTGAAGTGCCTCGGTTCCTGCACAAACACCTGTGTGTACGCGCTCACCCAGAGCAGGTTCAGAGCGCAGATGATCGCCCTGCTCACATCCCCCTGCGCTGGTCTGTGCATAGGTGTGAAGGTGAGGGGAAAAGATTCACGAGGAACCTGAGGGGTACCCTTCAGCCAAACTTGCTCACAATGGCAACCATGCTCCATCTACGCTAATCCCACCTGCCTACATTTGACCCATATCCCTCCAAACATGTCATATCCAAAATGCAGGAGCAACTCAGCGGGTGAGGCAGCATCTATGGAGCGAAGGAAATAGGCAACGTTTCGGACTGATGTGAGGATGGTGGGGGAGGGGGGGGGGGGAGAAGAAAGGAAGAAGTGGAGCCAGTGCTGAGGGAGAGCTGAGAAGCGGAGGAGAAAGTAAGGACCACCTGAAATTGGAGAAGTCAATGTTCATGCCGCTGGGGTGTAAACTGCCCAAGCGAAATATGAGGTGCTGCTCCTCCAATTTACGGTGGTCCTCACCATGGCCATGGAGGAGGCCCAGGCCAGAAAGGTCGGATTGGGAATGGGTGGGGGAGTTGAAGTGCTGAGCCAACGGGAGATCAGGTTGGTTATTGCGGACCGAGCGGAGGTGTTGGGCGAAGCGATCGCCAAGCCTGCGCTTGGTCTCACCGATGTAGAGCAGCTGACACCTAGAGCAGCGGATGCAATAGATGTGGTTGGAGGAGGTGCAGGTGAACCTCTGCCTCACCTGGAAAGACTGCTTGGGTCCTTGAATGGAGTCAAGGGGGGAGAAATGCCTACTTTGAAGAAGTTATCCTCCTCAAGGTATGTCATATCCATGTACTTGTCTCAATATTTATTGAACGTTGTGATAATGTCCTGTACTTAGAACTCGGAACTTAACACTGGAACACAATGTCCGTGCCGCAATGTCCGTGCCAAACGCGATGGCAAGATCAGCTAATCTCTATGTGACCGCGTGGGTTTCCTCTCGGTGCTACATGTCCTTCCACATCCTATGTATTTTGTAGGATAAGTGGACTCTCCAAATTGCCCATTAGAGTATAAGGATTTCTCCCCTCTCCCCTCTTCTCCCCTCTCCCGTCTCCCATCGTGCAAACGGTATAGAAATATGGAAACGCACACCTCCAGTTTCAGGGATGGTTTTCCTCCCAGTTGTTATCAAGAAACTGAAGCATCCTACCACAACCAGTGAGCTGTGCTGAACTACTACCCACCTCATTGGTGACCCTCGGACTATTTTTTTTATCGGAATTTATTGGATTAACCTTGCACGAACGTTATTCCCTTATCATGTATCTGTACACTGTGGACGGCTCGAGTGTAATCATGTATTGTCTTTCCGCTGACTGGGTAGCACACAACAAAAAGTGTTCACTGTTCCTCCGTACTCGTGACCACGAACAAAACTAAATTATTCCTACTGTGTGCTTCGACTAGGGAGACAGATAGACTCTTTTATTGGTCCAGATTTTTAAAAACAACATTGATTGGTAAGTTAGAGAAAAGTTGGTCATGTCCTGTAGTCAATAAAGAGTAACAATTGGTATGACGTTTCACACAATGCATGACATCTCCCACGAGTTAAAACAAGATCAAGATATGTGTAGGAAAGAACGGCAGGCGATGATTTAAATCAAAAAAAGACACAAAAAGCTGGAGTAATCGATCAAATAGTAAGCTATTTGATATTCGATCATAGCTGATGTATTTTTCCCTCTCTGCCCCGTTCTCCTGACTTCGACTTTAGAAATAGCCTCTCTCTTGGACACAGCCGTCTGTGGCAATGGATTCACCACTCTCTGTCTAAAGAAATTCTTCCTCATCTCTATAATAAATGTACCGCCTTCGATTATGAGGCATTGCCTTCTGGATCTCGTCTTTCCAATGGTTGTAAACAACCCTTCCACGTTTAGTTTCTCTGTGCCTTTCAATGTGCGGTTGAATCGTATATATTTACCCTCATATCCTTCTAAACTCCAGCGAGTAAAAGCCCAGGGCCACGAAACTCTCCTCATATGTCAACCCAATCATCCCAGGGATAATTCTCGTAACCCTCCTCTGGACTTTCTTCCAATCGAGCGCATTGTCCGACCTCAGATATGGAGCCTACAACAGCTGACGATATTTCAAAGGTGGCCTCACCAGCGCCTTAGCACTCCGGAGAATTGCATTCTGTATTTTAAATTTTAATCCCCTAGAAATGAATGCTGGCTTTGCATTTCCCGCCCTTACCACCGACTCAACCTGTAAATTAATTGTGGGAATCCTGCTCATCCAAGTTTCATTGCACCTCCAATTTCCGAACCGTCTCCGTGTTTAGAAAGTAGTCTGTGCCTTTATTGCGTATAGAAAAGTGCGCGACCATGCACTTGGCCTCGGTGGGAAGTGGTAACAGGGGGGGGGGGGGGGGGGGGGGGTAGAAAGGGAGCGCGTGAGACGGGAGAGTGGCAGGGTGACGTGAAAAACGGGGAGGGACGGGGCAGGGAGAGGGATGGGCGGGTTGAGAGGTAAATGTACTGAGGGAGAGAGAACATTGCAGGAAAGAGAAGGAAAAATGGCGAGTACACCAAAAAGGAAAGAGTGATGTGTGTGTGTGTGTGGGGGGGGGGGGGGGGGGGGGGGGGGGGTAGGGAGAGTTATTGAATCTAAGAACAGCAAAATAAAACTCGAAACTGACGCGGTAAAAGAGGGAGAAAAGTATAACGTAAAAGTATAAAAGTATAAATATAACGTTGCTGCCCGGGGTAAAATGAAGCCGATTCAAGTGGGGAACCGGGAAGAAGAACGAAGGGAGGAGTGTGTCAAAGTGAAAGTGTCGAGAAAAGGAAAGAGAAAGTTTCAAGGTTCAATGTTTCGTGATTCAGTGAAATTTGAGTTACCATGCAGCCATACCAAGTGAAACGCAACAAAAGAAGATAGGCACAATATGCGGGATTAACGCAGCGGGACAGGCAGCGTCTCTGGAGAGAAGAGATGGGTGACGATTCGGGACGAAACCTTTCTTCAGACTGAACTAAATCATTGCTTCATCTGTTTGTTTAAAGTACCATAACTAATGCTAGTCATTTGGCAACGTGATTGTCCCACTGGAGATTTTCCTGGGGTACAAATAAGGATTGGAATGAAGTGTCTTGATCAGACCGTGTATCTACGGCATCCAATCGCTCGGGAAGATGGTTCGGCCAATCCTGGGCGAAATTAGATTGATTTACTATCCAATTCTCGTGGCGTTTGGCGTTCCAGGTGAGTCCTTGTTACCGCTTGTCATTGGGACTTGATGTTTTCAAATTTCACCACCCGATTTCATTCGCGGTTTGTTTTGTCAGCGTTGTGGCCGTGATTATTGGCATCGTGTGCTCAACCTTACTGCACGATTCTTAAGACAATTGTGGTTCCTCTCCCATTACAACAGTCAAGAATTTCAGACACTTTAATCGGAGTTTCAGTGTATAGGGGGATAGGAACATAAAAACATCCAAACTTAGAACATAGAAAAAAAGGTGCAGGAATAGGCCATTCGGCCCTTCGACACAGTACCGCCATTCAATATGATCATGGTTGATCATCTAAAAACATTACCCCGTTCCCGCTTTCTCCACATATCCCTTGATTCCTTTAACCCAAAGAGCTAAATCCTTTTAAAAATATATATTTTTATTAGAAGTGATGTACAATAATATAAGACATAAATAACATATTACATTTCATGTACAACTTCTTATTTTATATTTCATAGTAGAAAAAAAGTGTAAGAAAAGCAAGAAATATATAGAGAATATTATATAGCTCGAAAAAGAAAAGAAGGTGATGTGAAATAAGCAAAAAGAAAAAGAATAGAGGAGAGAAAAAGAGAAAAGGAAAAAAAGAGAAATGGAAAGGGATATGCCTCCTTCGTATCTTTACCCACCCCTCACCCGGTTCTGAAACAATTAGTTTCTAAGGTTGTGTTGCACCACATGCTTGTAATAAGTCGATAAAGGGAGACCAAATCTTTAAGAATTGATCTGATTTGCCTGATAGGACGAATCTCATATCTTCAAGGTGTAACATTTCCGACATGTTTGAAATCCACATTTTGAGCGTCGGTGTGGGTGCATTTTTCCAGAATTTAAGTATGTTTTTTTTGCCGTTATTAAGCCATAATTAAGTAGACACCCAAAGAGCTAAATCTAACTCTCTCTTGAAAACATCCAGTGAATTGGCCTCCACTGCCTTCTGCGGCAGAGAATTTCACAGATTCACAACTCCCCGGGTGAAATTTGTTTTCCTCATCTCAGCCCTAAATGGCCTACCCTTTATTGTTAAACTGTGACCCGGACTCTCGGATTTCGCTTTGTGTTGAAAATTAAAAGAAATCCTCTGGCTGTCGTTTGCTCCCGCTCTGGCCCTGGCGAGGAGGCGGGAATCAATATGTATCTGTATCCGAGCAGTGAAAGGCCTGGATAGAGTGCATGTGCAGAGGATGATTCCACTAGTGGGAGAATCCAGGACTAGTCATATCCTCATACTTAAATGACGTTCCTCTAGAAAGAAGATGAGGAGGAATTTCTTCAGCCAGAGGGTGGTGAATCTGTGGAATTCTTTGCCACAGACGGCTGTGGAGGGCAAGTCAATGGATATTCTTAAAACAGAAACAGAGAAAAAATTAGATCTGAACCTGAAATATATGGCTATAATACTGATACAACAATTAATAAAATTTCTTTATATGCAGATGATGTTTTGATTTATATTACAAAACCGGAAATTAGTATTCCCAACCTGCTAAACATTATAACTAAGTTTGGTGCATTTTCTGGGTATAGGATTAATTGGGATAAAAGCGAGATTATGCCAATAACAGGAATAAATCTAAATACATTACAACAATACCCATTAAAAGTAGTTACAGACAAACTTAAATATTTAGGGATTAACGTAACTAAAACTCATAACTCATTAATAAAATCCAACTATCCTCAATTATTAGATAAACTTAGAAAAAATATTTTATATTGGAAAACACTTCCTATATCCATGATTGGTAGAATAAGTGCCATAAAGATGGTATTTCTACCACAGTTGTTATATTTGTTTCAGGCTATTCCTTTTTTTCTTCCGAAAACTTTTTTAAAAAAAATTGATAATATTGTTAATAGTTTTATTTGGGATTATAAAAATCACAGAATAAATAAAAAAAACATCTATGCAAAGCTAAGATAAATGGAGGATTAGCACTTCCAAACTTTTTATATTATTTTTGGGCTGTTCAGATTAAGATTATGAATTTCTGGTGGGTAAATATGGATCATGAACCGACATGGTTAAATATAGAAAAGGAAGACTGTCTACCTTTCAATGTAGGTTCAATCATTTTTGCACCAACGGAAGTACAAAAAAAAAATTATAAAGACAACCTAATAATATATAATAATAGACGTATTTGGAAATAAATAGTTAAGACTCTACATTTGGATAATCTCTCATTTAGATTACCAATTATGAATAACCCATCGTTTAAACCTGCTATATTAGATGGGGGGTTTAAACAATGGGATGATTTAGGAATTACAAGGATAGAACACCTTTATAGAAAAGGAAAATTTCTTTTATTCCAGGAGTTACAAGATATTTATGGATTGTCTCCACAACATTTGTTTAGGTATTTACAAATTAGAGATTATATTAAATCCAATACACAAGATTATAAAAATAAAGAAGCAGGATTGTTAGACGAATTGTTTAATTTATATCCAAATACAGAAAAATTAATAGCCTATATATATAACATCATTTTGGATAAGGAGAATCCAATAACGGAAATATATCGTCAAGCATGGGAAAATGAAATGGGATTGGCTATAACAAAAGAAAACTGGGAAGAAAGTCTACAACGAATACACCGGTGTTCATTAAACGCCAGACATATATTGATACAATTTAAAGTATTATATAGGTTACATTATTCGAAAACTAAATTAAATAGTATTTTTCCGAATCTCTCCGCTATTTGTGATAAGTGCAAGAAAGCAGAGGCAAATTTAACACATAGTTTCGTTACATGTCCTAAATTGAATTATTACTGGACAGAAAATTTTAAAGTTATTTCTGAAGTCATCAAAGTTAAATTGGACCCTAACCCAAAGCTAATAATATTTGGAATTCCGGATTTACATCTATCACTTACAGTAAATCAAAGAAATTTCTTTGATTACTGTTTGATAATTGGGAAAAAAATCATATTGAAATTTTGGAAGGGAACATTATCCCCCACAACCAAAATGTGGGCAACAGAGATGATGGAGACGTTACATCTGGAAAGAATTAGATTTGTCCTATTGGACAAGTATAATTCTTTTGAACAGATATGGTCTCCATATATACAGTATTTAGAGAAGTAGCTGTTCTTGGCAACACAGCTCGGCGTGCACCCTGCGGGATTTGGTGAGAATAATTCATTTTTATATTGGAATTAACATATATGTCTTTATTGATACTATCACTTGTAGTAGTGTTATTAACAATACATATTGTGGTTTTTCATTTTTTTTTTTTTTTTCGTTTCTCTTTTCTTTCTTATATATAATCAAATTATTATTTAATCACTCTCTTAATGATTTATAACTGTTCTATTATTTTTCTATCATTATTTCTAAAAAAAATAGTAGATAAGTATTACTAGTGTTTTACTTAATGCAAATTGAATTAATTTGATATAAAGTTGTTTGAAGCATTGTAATTGATTACCTTTAATAAAAAATATATATCGAAAAAAAATAGGAAAAAAAAAACAGAGATAGATAGGATCTTGATTAGTGCGGGTATCAGGGGTTATGGTGAGAAGGCAGGAGAATGGGGTTAGGAGTCACCAAGACGCTGTTTGGTGACTATGGACTACCTGCAGGTGTTATCGCGGGGATTATTGGTGGAGATTTGATTAAACTGCAGGGTTAATGGCGCGGTGAACAGGAAACCATGAACCAGGAACCGGGACTTCACCCCCTCTGATAATCTGAACTCGGTGATAGAAAACAATCGTTGAAAATTCCAACAAAATCGGCACATTAGGACCGCACGGTGGCGCAGCGGTAGAGTTGCTGCCTCACAGCGCCAGAGACCCGGGTTCGATGCTGACTACGGGTGCTATCTGTACGGAGTTCGTATATTTTCCCCGTGACCTGCGTGGGGTTTCTCCGACATCTTCGGTTTCACCCCACAATCCAAAGACGTACAGGTCTGTAGGTTAATTAACTTGGTGTAAATGTAAAATGTCTCCGATTAGAACGGACTCCGTGCGCCGAAGTTAATAGTTTCTGCGCTGTATCTCTAAACTAAACTAAACCATCTGTGAACAGTAATTCACTGACATTGAAGCTGCCGCCCTATTAAATATGTTCCCATCCGATAATACCAATATTGACCTCAGCAATTTTGAACGATAACCTTTGGGGGAACTTATGCTTTTCCATAATTAGTGTAAAGCTAAAAGAATTGTGGAAACTGGTTCATAAGTTTACAAGTTCATAAGCGATAGGAGTAGAATTTGGTCATCAGGTTCTCTCCGCCATTCAATCGTGGCTCTACCTCTAACCCAATTATTCTGCCTTCTCCCCACAACCACCGACACCCGTACAAATCACGAATCTATCTGTCTCTGCTTTAAAGATTTGTACCCGTGACGAGTAGAAACGTGTTCACATTCTCGCCCGGTGTATCTCAAATCTCACACCAACTGTTGACACAGTTGTCTGAAGTGTCTCTGTCTGTCTTTTGACTATTTGGGCAGCGATGGATGGACGGTACATTCTGTGTCAGTGTAAGTGTCCACACAAAATGTATCCGGCGGCATTAACCATATAACCATATAACCATATAACAATTACAGCACCGAAACAGGCCATCTCGGTCCTACAAGTCCGTGCCGAACAATTATTTTCCTCTAGTCTCATCTGCCTGCACTCAGACCATAACCCTCCATTCCTTTCCCATCCATATACCTATCCAATGTATTTTTAAATGATAAGAACGAACCTGCCTCCACCACTTCCACTGGAAGTTCATTCCACACAGCTACTACTCTC
The DNA here is from genome assembly GCF_010909765.2 of Amblyraja radiata. Taxonomy (NCBI): domain Eukaryota; kingdom Metazoa; phylum Chordata; class Chondrichthyes; order Rajiformes; family Rajidae; genus Amblyraja; species Amblyraja radiata. The sequence continues at coordinate 19,662,008 of NC_045985.1, read as the reverse complement.
TGAGTAAAGAAGTTCCCCCTCATGTTGCCCCTAAACTTCAGTCCCTTAATTCTGAAGTCATGTCCTCTTGTTTGAATCTCCCCTACTCTCAATGGGAAAAGCTTATCCACGTCAACTCTGTCTATCCCTCTCATAATTTTAAAGACCTCTATCAAGTCCCCCCTTAACCTTCTGTGATCCAAAGAATAAAGACCTAACTTATTCAACCTTTCTCTGTAACTTAGTTGCTGCAACCCAGGCAACATTCTAGTAAATCTCCTCTGTACTCTCTCTGTTTTGTTGACATCCTTCCTATAATTGGGCGACCAAAATTGGGCGACCACTCTCAACTTATTCTCCCAAACCCCCATGTTGTCTCTTGATGTGTCCTTTACTCGCCTTCCTACTTGCCTTCTTTCTCCGATTGAAATAGTTTCTTTACCGCTGTAATGCCCCAGGCATCAAATGTCTCTCTAGAGAAGGGAAACCAGCCGAACCGGGAGACATGAAAAGAGAGAGTGTCACAGCATCTAAATGAAGTGGTGATGGTGAGAAAAGGGGATAGGAAGCGAGTAAAGAGCTTTGTTGGAAGTGAAGGTGTCTGTCCATTGTCTACTTGGGCAGCGAGGGATGGACATTGTAAGTAATCTTACTTTGCCGATTCCCACGAACATCTTCTGCAGCTGGTCAGGCGTGAGATGCCACGTGGCACATCCAAAACACCCTTTCGTTACCTTGTTCAATTCCAATCAAAATTAAATAAGGAATGGTATTATTTTTTCTTTATGATACCAACAGGGGGCGCTGACCTGTGCGCGGCTGCCCAGCCTGCAGCTGTCTGTCTTTTCATCTTTTTTTTATTTTTAGTTAGTTAAAGTGTTTTTGTTTCTGGAGTTCTAGACTTTTTTATGTGGGGGGTGGGGGGGGGGGGGGGGGAAGGGGGAAACTACCTTTCAGGGTCCCAACCTGGTCGGAGAGGCAGCTTTTCTCCGGGCTGCAGCTTCGACCCGTCCTCGCGGCCTACCAGCGGGCCTGGAGCGGCGTTTCCTGTCGGGCACTGCCCAGAACCACGGCTTCAGCAGCGGCACAGCGCTGGACCGCTATCGTGGAGCGGGCGATGCCTTGCCTGGGTCGCCGCGCTGGAGCTCCGGTGAGCTGAAGACCGCCGAGTAAAACATCGCGGAGCTGCGGGTTTGAGGAGCGACCAGCTGCGGGCGGCGGCGCCGAACTGTACACCGGGAGCCTGGGATCTCTAGATGAGATCGCCAGTTGTGGAGCTCCAACCGGCGCGGCCTTGTTGGCTTCGGAAGCCGCGGCCTCCAGTACGGAAGCGGCCGTTCCAGGGTTCCCAGCCCGCTGCGAGGATTCTCCCGACGCCGGTGCAACATCACCCGGCGAGAACGGCCAGGAACATCGGGCCTCCGTAGAGGCAACTGTGGAGGCCTCAATGAGCCCGACTATGGGTGAACTGGGGTTGGGGACTGGACATTCTGCCTTCCCTCATGGTGGGAGCCATTGTGGGGGGATGTTCTTTATGTTTAAATCTCTTATTAATGTTATGTCTGTATTCTTTCTTTATGTGCTGCATTGGCAAGAAGCATTTCACTACACCTAGGTGTATGTGACCAATAAATAACCTTTGAACCTTTTTTTTTTTAACCTTTGATCTCTATGCCCAACACTAATAGTAAGAAAGGGTATTAATATTTTCACTTATTAGTCATTTACAAAAATTTAGGCGTATATTTCCGGTTTTGGTTGGAACCCGTCCTTGAGCTGGCAAAAGAATACCCCCTCGTGCATGCGAGGGAATATTGGCCCAAACCCAACATTATAATCAGATAAGGAAGTTTGTTTTTTCTTACAGCAGCGAGTTCACTGTGTTCTGTGTGGAAGTTGTTCGCTAGATTTCATATTTCATCTTCTACCTTCCTCCTGTTTCTTGTAACTATCTAGATTCCCCACTTCACCCTCATATCCTCTCTGGTCCCACACAATGTTAGTATATTTATAAGTATTTAATAATACAAATATAGTTAATAAGGAATATGTATACATTTTGACACAATTTTTATCACTACAAAATGTTATGGTTCTTGGATTTCCTTTTCTTCGACGGTTTCGTCTGAGTGGTGCAGTTTACATCTGGTGGCGTGTACCCAATCGTGTTTTTCTTTTACTTTTACTACTGTTTGTGTTGTTAGCAGCAACAAATATGGTCTCTTCCATCTAGGAGAGAAGAATGATAGATGGACGGACGGACGGACGGACGGACGGACGGACGGACGGACGGACGGACAGACAGACAGACAGACAGACAGACAGACAGACAGACACTTTATTAATCCCCTCAGGGAAATTCAGAGTTTTTTGCAGCACACCAATAAAAGTAAGAGGACACATTAAAAAAGAATTGAACATAAAACAAAAACAACCCCCCACAATGGTTCCCACTGTGAGGGAACGCACAAAGTCCAGTCCTCTTCCCCTTGTTCACCCATGGTCGGGCCGATTGAGGCCTCCGCAGTCGCCGCAACGGCGGCCCGATGTTCAGGCCCTCCCGCCAGATGATGGGGCTTCGGCGTCGGGAGCACACTCTTCAGCGGCTGGGAGCGTCTGGAACGGCCGCTTGCAGCCAGAGACCGCGGCTCCCGAAGTCCACAGGCCGCGCTGGCCGGAGCTCCGACACTGGCGATCTCAGCGAGAGATCCCAGGCTCCGTGGTGTTCAGAGTCAGCGCCCGCCGCGGCTGGAAGCTCCGTAACGACAGCTCCGCGATGTTGGGAGTCGGCGGTCATGGCATTCCGGAGCCCACCGCACGGCGATCCCGAGCAAGGCATCGCCCGCTCCGCGATGGCGCCGCCACCGAAGCCCAAGTTCTGGCCAGTCCCGGCAGAAACTCAGCTCCAGACCCGGTGGTAGGCCACGAGGAAGGGGCGAAGATACGGCCCGGAGAAAAGCCGCATCTCCGACCAGATAGGGACCAGATCAGTTGTTATTAGTTTCCATTCTTTTAAAAAGAATTGTAACCTACACCCAACTTGTAAGTAGGATACATCTGATATGTTTCTTTCAGAACCAGAGCCACCTACCTCAGAGTTTACTGGTGTCACTTTTTGTACCTTGCCCCATGTGGAAATACCATGACCTCCACGTCCTGCGGTTGTATGTCCATATTTTGTATGTGAGTACGAGCGACTTGTCCCTTCGGTATGGATATTGCCTAGCTGTGCTGCCAAACATCGGTGGTTTCATTATCCCGATGGTTGTTGATTCTTCGTTGAGAACCTTTAGTTTTTTTGCACGCTCTTCTCCAAGAGTAAATTTGGCAATTGTATATTAGATGGTTTACAGAGCCCTGCAAACTTAGGATGTATGTTAGGTCCATTCACAGTTTTACAAATACAGTTATTTCAAAATGTGCATTACACATCATACCCATTACATCCTGTTGTGCCATTGTCACATTTCCTTCTTCCAGATCTTTGGCAAATGCCGTAATACTTGACCCAATCAATCTTAATACCCGCTGTAATCTCATTTCTTGAGCTCTTACTGCAATGCCCATATACTTCCACACTTCTTTGTTAACAGCTGGCACTCCTAGCAGAGCACAGTTCTGCGGGATTTCATATTTGTTCATAACTTCATCCATTGTTGTATCTTCTGATTGATGGGAAAGCAGGTAATTTATACTCTCTGCTATTTCCTCTGGAAGAGGTTGTCCCTTGTGTCTGGGACTATAGACCTTTTGGGCCAGCCCTGTCATTTTTCTTTTTTGCATTGGGTTCTGCCCCTCAACTGGTTCATTATCAGAGTATTCTGGATATTCCTCCTCATAATGGGTTTCACCTGGATATTCATCATCAGGTATTTCATGCGATGGCTCTATTATAGGCCAATGCTTTTTTTGTCCCTCTTTGGGTTTCATCAAGCTCTTCATTTGAGCTGTATATTGGCAGCCCACTTTTGGGTGCTGCTCCATATTCTGGGTCTCCTGTAGACCAACGCCTGTATTGTCTTTCAGACATTTCTGGTGCTGCCTCCCTGTCAGGTCAGCCCATATATTCATCTTTATCATCCGGCATTTCGGTCGCTGGCTCAAATCTGGGCCAACGTTTCCCAGAACCTCTTCTGGGTGTTCCATGCGGTTGCTCTTTAAGCCCGCGTCTTTTATACTCCGTCTGGAGTTTGTTTTACCCATGAGGAATTCCAGTTTATAAATTCTATAGTTCAGACTCCCCAGAGTCTTCTAGGCCTGTTATTTCTTTATGGCCTTGCTCCCTATGGGAGTTTCAACGGGACTTTTCCCCTCCCGTGTAAATAGTTATTTCTTTACAATCGACTTTTTAGTCGAGTGCCCGCTACTGTCAGACACTTTGTCTTATTGAGCGCTTACTGCGGTGCGCTTACTATCTTGCTCCCACCTTTCTCTATACATAAGACTTGCCTGTGTCCTCTGCACGCAATCTCCCGGAGAAAAGCAGCCTGAAAGTAAAAGTAGAAAATACTTACGTTCAGGTTTTCTTTCACTCAACGCTTAGAGGTTCCACACCTCCTACCGCGGTCACAGCGCAATGCGTCTGACGAGATGACGCGCGGTGCGCCTGGACGGCCTTCTTCACGTAGTCACTCACGTGACTCTGAAGTAAAATAAAACTGTTCCCTACAACACGGATTACACCAAAGATGATAGTGCGGATCAATCTTTGGAACGGATTACACCAAAGATACTAGAGGAGCATTGTCCGCTGCCTCCCTCAGGAGCGCCGACTGCGGGCAGCCGCTTGAGGTTCTCCCGGCCGGACAGAGAGCCTGGTGCCGGCTGGCCGCCTTCATCTGGTATCGGGGGGATCCGAGAATCAGTCCTGGATCAACTCGGGTGTGGAGCAAACGTCCTCTTCCCCCAAAGATACTAGAGGAGCCTCTAGTATCTTTGCTCTTCCCTGCGACCTGATGTAAGCGCAGATTGTATAGGGAGGTTTCACGGCAGTTGGGTGACGACCCATGACCTGTACTGTTGCTACGCTACGCCAACTGGAGTACACGCGATGAACTGCAGGTAGGCACTTACCATTGTTTCCAGTGTAGCGGGCCCGTTAAAACCCGCTGAAATTGTCAATTTTAGCGCTGTAAATAATTATGGAAATCGGGATATGCGTGAGAGACATTTAGCCTACTTCAGAATTCCAAAAGTGAGGAGAAATGATGGTAGATAGCAGGGAGCGCTGAAGGGACAACAACAGCCAGAGTGCTTAGTGAACATTGGCCGTTTGCTCACTGCATTTCATCAACTAAGGCATTATTTGTGTTTTTTCTTGATTCCTTTGGCATCTAAAACTTTCAGAAGTGATAAATCTGGCTCTAAATGTTAAAATCGCCCATGGTTCTCAAGTGGGTTTTTACATACAAAAGAAAACGCCTCTGAAGCAAAATTTACAGCCAGATTTATCACTTCTGAGACTTTTTAGATACCAAAGGAATCAAGAAAAACCACAAATAATGCCTTAGTTGATGAAATGCAGTGAGCAAACGCGATAATTCCCAATTTTTCAATTCCAATATCTGCACGGCCAATCTGTAGAAGGGTTTCGGCCCGAAACTTTACCTATTTCCTTCGCTCCATAGATGCTGCTGCACCCGCTGAGTTTCTCCAGCATTTTTGTGTACCTTCTGCACGGCCAATGTTCGCCAAGCACTTTAGCTGTTGTTGTCCCTTCAGCTCTGCTTCTCTTTACCTTCATTTCGCTTCACTTTTGGAATTCTGAAGTTGGGTACATGTCTCTCACACTTACCCCGACTTCCACAACTTTTTACAGCCCAAAAATTCAACATTTTGGCGGTTTTTAACAGGTAGGAAAGTACGCGTTTCTTGCATTAATAACCACATACCGGAAGATACGGGTGTCCTCCAGGTGGATTAGCGGCTCCGTGCGTCAAGCCCTATGACCCAGTGACCTTACGTGCAACCAAAGATTATAGAGGAGCTCCTCTATAATATTTGCGTGCAACCCACTTATTAAACACAACATCAAACAAACTCTGAACTATAACAGCCTTTGGACTTTATTCTTTATGTTTATGATGTGTGTGTGTGTATATATATATATAGGGACACACTGATCTGATCTGCATTTATGACTGCAATATCCTCTTGTGCTGCATCAATGCAAGAATTCCATTGTCCTATCTGGGACAAAACACTCTTGATTCTCAATAACCAAAAATCTGTTAACCTTCAATCTTCTTGACCTCACAGTAGTTCATTTTTACGACAGTTATAGAATCAAAAAATGCATTGATAGGAAGCCAAATAATGGCTGCTGTTTTTCTTGGATACATTTCCCGCCTTCAATCACTTCCGATCTCAAAGCAATTCAATGTTATGATTTTGCCTCCTTTTGCTCTGGTATTTATTTAATTCACATGCTTAATCAATGATGTTTTATATTAGTGTTTAATGTTCTTGTGTCATTCCTAACTGTCACTGTATGTCATGTTGTCACTTGTGGGCGGAGCACCAAGGCAAATTCCTTGTATGTGAATACTTGGCCAATAAACAAATTCATTCATTCATTCGTTTCTGGTCACGAATGAAGGCTTGGAGGCTTTGTATGTGCAGATGAGATTTATCAGAAAGAATGACGTCTCAATTAGAGGGCTCTGGGTATAAGAGAGGTTCGACCCACCGAGTCCGCTCAGACCAGCACACTGGCACTGTCCTGCACACACTGGGGACAATTCACAATTTTTTACCGAAGCCAATTAAACTAGAACTTAAACTACAAACCTGCACATCTTTGGAGTGGGGAGGAAACCGGAGCGCCCGGAGGAAACCCCACACAAGTCAAGGTGAGAATGCACAAACTCTGTACAGACAGCATCTGTAGTCAGATGGCACCTGGGTTTCTGGCGCTGTGAGGCCGTAACTTCTACTGCTGTGCCACCGTGCCGCCCTTACATCGTCCCGCTAACCCCCAGTACACATTTCTTCACATGTTTAATTAGCTCTGCAAAATAAATGAGTTTTGATTTAACATTGGAGCCTCCCTTTCAAGTGAAAAGCCTATTCATGCCTACAATATTCTGTTGTGTTGAAGCAAAACAAGAATTTCATGTCCGATCTGGGACACATGACAATAAACTCTCTTGACTTCTTGACTTTTATTTTCACATAAGGATAGGCTGCAATTGTTCAATCAAACTTAGCGTTAGTAGTTTTAATTAGTATTTTAAATTACATTGCCCACTTTCGACCCGGGTGTGATTTATGGTGCAGCCAGCAGTTGCTGAATAATTTTAAATATTTAATCAATAATTTTATATACCAAGTTCATAGTTATAAAATATATTGGAAAGTAGGCTGGGGCAAAGATCTTATAGCAGAGCAAGATAGACCACTCCCTCCGAAATCCAATGGCCTGACGTGTAGTACGTGACGGAACGTCATGGCTTGCCATTTCTTTATGCGACACCGACTTCCGGTATGCCACCCGCTGAGGTCCAAAGCAAAGATTATAGAGCTCATCTATAATCTTTGATCCAAAGCAAAGATCCTCGAGTATCTTGTTTCCTTGCGTAGTTCCCTTGCATTGTATTGTGCAGTTTCCCTTGTATTGCTTTAACACACACTGCACAAAATAAATTTCACGTATCTATATTTTATATATTTATATGAATGTGTGTTCTGTTGTGTGAGAGGCAAGTTAGAGATAATAAAGTTTATTTCATGGATCAGAAGCAACTTGATTTAAATAATCACTATTAATTCATTTGTCTGTAAGATGAGATATATAAACCATAAAGGCAATTATATATATAATTAATAGTAATAATAAATATGTGCATATATATATATTTATACAAATACATATATATAACACATACATATATACACACATACATATATACACATACATACACACGTATACACATACATATGCACACATACAAATGCACACGTACATATGGATACATTTATATGCATGCATACACACATATAAACATATATATATACATATATATATACACACATATAAATGCATATATACACATACATGCATATATACACATACATATATATTTATACATATGATAATTTTCCAACGATCAATAGATTTACGATCAGTTCCTGTGGATTGGAGGATAGCTAACGCTATCCCACTTTTCAAGAAAGGAGCGTGAGAGCAAACGGGGAATTTACAGACCGTTAGCCCGACTTTGGGGTGTGAAAGATTGCTGGAGTCAATTATTAAAGATGTAATAATGGGGCATTTGGATAGCAGTAAAAGGATTAGTCCAAGTCAACATGGATTTATGAAAGGGAAATCATGTTTGACTAATCTTCTGGATTTTTTTGCGCAAGGCTGGGTGTGGGGCCGCAACTGTTTACCATATATATTAATGATTTGGAAAAGGGAATTAGGAGCAAAACTAATGCATACATACCTACATATTTAAATTCATCTGATACGTTGGTCAAATAACATGGCACCTTCTTGCTTTTTTTGAGACATGGATTTTTTTAAATGTGAATGTCTCATAGCAACACATTTGTGGGTCAGCAGTATTTTGTACCAACCCCCACAATCTCAAATAATTCTAAATTGAACTTCTTAACAAGGAAAACAATTTTTTATTTACATCATTTTGTGTGGCTGTCAAGGTGGCTGTGTTGACTGTGTAATTATGAGACTGCCGGGCAGTATCACTGAATGGCGGTGGCTGTGTGTTTTAATGCAAGTGTGAAAAGGAGAGTAAATTTAAAGAGACAATGTGAGAACCGTCAGGGTTTCATCCAAGAACCAATTTAAAGGCAAGGTTCCATCAATTACAGTATTTTAATTGAAATCTTACTCTTAATATTCTTCCTAATTAGGCTTTTTGTGTTCCCTCTTGAACCTTGTGTCTCCCAGAGCCTCTGGGGAGGTTCTGGAGATACAATAATCCAATCTTGAGGCAAATAACCATCTTTAAACTGGCATTGCCTCTGCCTTTAATTCTACATTCTCCGAGGATGCTGGATGCCGCGACAATCTCTTGCAACAAGTACAGAAAGGCAGTCAACTGCAAAAAGATCAGAGAGGAAAGAGTATGAAAGGGAAAGGCTTTTCAGAATCAGAATCAGATTTATTTGCCAAGTATGTTTTGCAAATACGAGGAATTTCATTGGCCAGGCCAGTCATACAAGCAACAGCACTAAAAAACACATTTTAACACGGACAATCACCACAGTGACTCCTACCACATTCCTCACTGTGATGGAAGGCGAAATAAAGTTTAAAGTCCCTTCCTTTTGTTTCTTCCTCGGTCGGGGGCCTCAAGCCCCGTTCAAACTCCGTTAAATGGTGAACTCCTCTTGGTCTCCAGGCCTATAGTGCTGCACAAATCATTGCACCACATGCATCTATTTATTCCCTTTTCACATGGTTCATGCAGCTGGATATTAACTTGCCGACATGGAAAGAGATGCAGTGAGCATTCAATAGTTCAGACTTGTGGGAACTTCACTTGCCCCCCTGCAGGAACTATACATCAGGAGGTGCAACTCCAGAGCCAACAATATCATGAGAGAACCCTTCCACCCCTGCAACGGACTGTTCCAGCTGCTACGGTCAGGCAAATGCCTCCGTTGCCATACGGTGAGAATGGAGAGGTTGAGAAGGAGATTCTTCCCAGAGGCCATTCGGACGGTAAACGCCTATCTCACCAGGGACTAACTCTACTGAACGTTTTTCCTTCCATTATTTATTATGTAAAAGAATATGTGTGTTATGATTGTGTTTATAGTTGTTTGGTTGTTGTCTTTTGCACAAAAGTCCGCGAGCATTGCCACTTTCATTTCACTGCACATCTCGTATGTGTATGTGACAAATAAACTTGACTTGACTTGACTTCTGGGTGAATTAAGGGGCTGCTTGATGGGCTGAGGGTAATCGAGATTGGCTGATTGTCGTTCTTTTGGAAGAACTGATGGAAGTTCTTATGGAAAAGCTGATGAATTGACTACGGGATGAGCTGGTGGGCTCGAGGATTGCTGGATGAGTGTTCCAGAAACATAGAAAATAGGTGCAGGAGTAGGCCATTAGGCCCATTCGAGCCAGCACCGCCATTCAATGTGATCATGGCTGATCAGGCCCCAATCGATAACCCGTGCCTGCCTTCTCCCCATATCCCTTGATTCCACTAGCCCCTAGAGATCTATCTAACTCTCTCTTAAATCCACCCAGTGATTTGGCCTCCACTGCCCTCTGTGGCAGGGAATTCCACAAATTCACAACTCTCTGGGTGAAAAAGTTTTTTCTCACCTCAGTCTTAAATGGCCTCCCCTCTGTTCTAAGACTGTGGCCCCTGGTTCTGGACTCGCCCAACATTGGGAACATTTTCCTGTATCTAGCTTGTTCAGTCCCTTTTATTCATTTATATGTTTCTATAAGATCCCCTTGCATCTAACAAGAGTGTTTTATTGTCAGGTAGAACCATTTCCTACATCTAGCTTGTCCCAGATAGAACAATTAAATTCTTACTTTCAGCAGCACAGCAGAATCTGTAAACATAGTACACTGTAAACAATATGATAAGAACCCCCCCCCCACATCCTTCTAAACTCCAAGTGAATACAAGCCTAGTCTTTTCATCTTTCCTCATATGACAGTTCTGTTAGCTTATTTGATGGTTAGGCAGGTTTAGAGGGGTATGGGCCAAATGCAGGCATGTGGGACTAGTGTAGCATGGGACATGTTGGAGAGCGTGGGCAAGTTGAGCTGAAGGGCCTGCTTCTACGCTGTGAGACTCTATGACTAGGTGATCTGTTGAGGCTGGTGGTATGCCACGAGGAAAATGGGCATGTACCTTTGTAAACCACCCACCTGGTTGAGTCTCCTTGAGTCACCATCGGCATGATAACATCAGTCAAGGGTTGATGATCTGCAAAACAAGTTGGTCTCATTCTTGTTCTCTCATGCAATACAGGCAGCAGCTCTGAACTGCCTGTGTTTGCCCTCTTGCTGTCTTGTCAAATTACGCTGGAGATTAGAGTCACTCCTGAAACAAACAGTGCCTTGTGATCCACAGGGGAAAAAATAAAATCTAAATGCAGAACAATGGATGGTTTAAATCAAAGAAAATGATACAAAGAGGCCATTAGAGCAATACGATCTAGGAAACTGACAGCAGATTTTACAATGCATTTAAACCTCTCCATTTTTCTGAGATGCATTCCTGGAATATGTAGGAAGTTTATTGTAACCTAGTGCCCTAGTGGATTAAGGGCGGCATGGTGGTGCAGCGGAAAAGTTGCTGCCTTACAGTGGGTGCTGTCTGTACAGAGTTCGTACATTCTCCCCGTGACTGAATGGGTGTTCTCCGAGATCTTCGGTTTTCCTCCCACACTCCAAAGACATACAGGTTTGTAGGCTTGGTATAAGTGTAAATTGTCCCTAGTGTGTGTAGGATGGTGTTAGTCGTGCGGGGATCGCTGGTCAAAGCTGGACGCGGTGGGCCAAAGGGCCTGTTTCCGCGCTGTATCTCTGTAAGAAATAAAGCAAGGATAAGCCATCTAAGTTCACACATTTGGCCCATACCCCCTAAATAGGTATGTTGCAAAGCCTACCTGAAGCGTCTTTGAAATCTGCCGCTGCGGGGTGTGCGCGATTTTGGCGCCGTTTAGAGGGGGCGGGTTTTAAAACGCGATTTTCTCTAGGCTGTTCAAATCGAAGATGTTCAGCCTAGTTAATTATTAACGAAAAATCGCTGGAAGACCCCGTCGCAAAAGCTATTATTAGTTTTAAAGGCCTCGTATAATAGTTATAGTAGTTTAAAAATCAATCTCTAAACCCGCGACCGCCACCAACCGCTGGGTCTCATAAAGCAAATAGTAGAAGGTGGGTTGTATATTTTTACATTAAAAAGGGCTTCTAAAGATCCCTTTATACAAAGTTTAATATTGCGAGTAGCTCATTTTGGGCCCATTATATCCCGCAGTATTTTTCTCGGCATTTGGGGCACAAATCTACCGCAATGTGAACGTTCTAAACCAGCGCGTTCCACAGGGACACACTGGAAAGCTGATTTAAATGGGCATTTATTTACAGCAATTGAACACTAAATTCCTTCAATTTGGTCTATAAATTAATGTAAATGAGATTTAAAAATCATGTTGTATTGTGAATTATTTGTGAATATTATTTGGACACTTAGGCTATTTAAAAATGTTAATCATTTATTAAGAAATAGATAGATGTTTAGATCTAGTAATTGAAGTTTGGAATTAGCTACCATTAGGTAACTAACTAATTATATGCTTTAATTTCAGGTCATCCAAGTAAGATTATTTTATATTTGTTTCAGAATGCTTCAATCTATGATAACTGAAAATTTCACTCAGTTCTCTTAATTTTTAAGAAAGTTATCGGCTTTTGACTGTTCACGATCACAGCTTTTTTGATATATCCATAGAAAATCAATAGGGAACAAGATGCTCATTTCCCAGTATGAAAATGGCCATAACATTTTAAATACTTGAGATATGAAAGTGAATTAGGTGTCAAATTAAACTTATTGTTATGCTTTATCTGATGGGATAAATTGCAGACTTGATTTTTAAAATCTCAAAATTTTGTAACATGCTACTCTAAACCTGTCCTAACCATCAAATAAGCTAACATTGTAAGATCATTGTTGATCCTGCACCTCAACACCTTATTCCCACATTCTCTCCATTATCCTTCATCCTTTTCGTATTTGAAAAAAAATATCTTGTGGCGGCTCCTAAGGGTCGTGCCATCATACTGCCGAACCCCTCGGCACAGGAGTGGTGCAGTCCGGAGGCGGCCCTTAGCCGGAGGGTTTAAAAGGCAGGGGTTTGGGTGCCCTCTCTCTCTAGTTTCGTCCTCCCTACAACCGGGAGGAATATAATAAAGGTGCTTCTCGAAACTCTGGACTTCGTGCCTCCTTTCGAGACCCACGCACCACATTGGTGACCCCGACGTGATGAGGCCGTGTCGATTGACCGTTTGAAGCCGGCGCACCTGGAATTGACCAGCCGGTGCTGGTTGCCCAACCTCGGCCCCGAGGGCGCCCCCCCTCACGACTCCCTCCACCTGTCACTCCATCTGTCCTTCCGCCGGTCCTTCCACCTTGAAGATTTAGATCAAAGATCTCTGCTATAAGATCTTTGATTTAGAGAAGGACGCCATGACAGTTGTGGGGGAAGCCCAATAAAATGCCTCAAAAATGGCGCCCACAATCACACACGTCATACTACGCGTTTTTCGAGGAGTGGTCTATCTTGCTCCTCTAATAATCTTTGGTTCTGTGTGCTGAAGCAAAGCAAGAATTCATTGTCCATCACAGGGACACATGACAATAAAACTCACTTGAACTTGAACTTGATCATGTCGGATGTCGGTGATTAGCTTAACATGATGTACACTGTGAAAAAAGAACATAAGGAAAATAAGAGTAAAAGAGCCTCAGCCCCTCAGTCTGTAATGGCAATCAATGTGAACTTTAAAAAAAAGTCACATAACGTAGCTGGATATCTCTTCTCCCTCTCCGTCTCTGCCTGTGTGTGTGTGTGTGTGTTATCTCTCTCTCTGTCCCTGCCTGTGTGTGGTCTATCCTCTCCTGTCTCTGCCTGTGTGTGGTGTGGTGGTGTGTCTATCTCTCTCTCTATCTCTCGATTTTCTCACTCAGTCTTCCAGCTCCAGGCAACCAACAGATGACCATTTCAACCTCCAGAGGGTTCACGACCTCCCTGCCTTAACCACAACATCCCAGCGCCAGACAGAAACAAACATCTCTCCACGGCGACTTCAAGACAGATTAGATGTTCCCTTTGCAAAGATTTCATCATCTTTTAAAATTATTTTAGTTGTCTCACTGACCACAACAAAAATGGCGGAGGGAAGCGGCGATAATGGGAACGAATGGGCAGAGCTGCCCCTAACAAAGATGGCCGCCCTCCCCCTGGGGTACCGGGACACTAGTGCCCCCTAACAAAGATGAAGCAAAACCACTGTCGGTGGTAGATGAAGCCTTGCCGATTGAAAAAGTTTCATTGCCCTGATTCGTTCAATACCACAATTCAAAGAAATACCTGAGGACTTCAAGCGAGGGTAGAGCTTATACATTTCCATTACTCTGCTTTCTGATATCTTTAAGCGTACCCCTGACACGTACCACTTATAATTTCCCAGCCTAGCACAGCCCCGGTTTGAATTCCCCACAAAATCTGAAGGGAATGGAGATTTGATCTACCACCTAAACTCATCAGCTGGGAAGCATCATAAAGTCAGAGGTTTAGACTCACATGCCTTGGGTAAAATCTGTGGCTATCACATTATCTGTGCATCTTATATAGATCTTATACACATCTATAAAATCCTAATCTGAGGAAAGACCCATTCTTGCCATAGAGGGAAGTACAGAGAAGGTTCACCAGACTGATTCTGGGATGTCAGGACTTTCATATGAAGAAAGACTGGATAGACTCGGCTTGTACTCGCTAGAATTTAGAAGATTGAGGGGGATCTTATAGAAACTTACAAAATTCTTAAGGGGTTGGACAGGCTAGATGCAGGAAGATTGTTCCCGATGTTGGGGAAGTCCAGAACTAGGGGTCACAGTTTGAGGATAAGAGGTGAAGTCTCTTTAGGACCGAGATGAGAAAAACATTTTTCACACAGAGAGTGATGAATCTGTGGAATGCTCTGTCACAGGAAGGTAGTTGAGGCCAGTTCATTGGCTATATTTAAGAGGGAGTTAGATGTGGCCCTTGTGGCTAAAGGGATCAGGGGGTATGGAGAGAAGCAGGCACAGAATACTGAGTTGGATGATCAGCCATGATCATATTGAATGGCGGTGCAGGCTCGAAGGACCGAATGGCCTGTACTCCTGCGCCTATTTCTATGTTTCAATGTTTCTCTGTGTGAGAAAAAAGTGTTTCCTCATCTACCGTTCAAAATGGCTTACCCTTATTCTTAAACTGTGTGGCCCCTATAGTGAGGGTCTCTCCACTATTCCACCTCACGCATGTGCTGCATCTGCTGACTCTTGTGTCCCAGTGAATTCTGGACATCAACAACGATGAACCAAGCATATCCATTATTACATTAAACAAATCGCATGCTCGTAAGAACTTCCAAATAGCAGAATATGGTTTAAAACTATGCAGCACGTCAAGAAGGTTTAGTACAAATGTCATGCACGCAAACCTCATGCATGTCAGGAAGTCCAGTTCGCTGCAGAGCCGCTTTCAACTGATGCCGAGCTGTCTAAATGTTTAAGAAAGAACTGCAGATGCTGGAAAAATCGAAGGTAGACAAAAAATGCTGGAGAAACTCAGCGGGTGAGCAGCATCTATGGAGCGAAGGAATAGGTGACGTTTCGGGTCGAGACCCTTCTTCAGACTGCCTCACCCGCTGAGTTTCTCAGCATGTGTGTCCACCACCGAGCTGTCTAAATGCTTGCGCGGCGCAGGGTCCCCACTTGCTGGTTAAAACCCGATACTGCTGAATCGGCCGATATATGAACCCATTGCCCGTGGGGATGGTGAATCTGTGGCAGAGAGAATGAACAGATTGCGATGCTGGAGGCCGGCATCGACGTGGGAGCAGCGGCGGTGACTGAGGACACAATCCGGGCTTGACGAGAGAAACGATCAGGAGAGACCTCAAGAGCTACCGGGGTTGGCTACTTGAGTAATAGGGTGTATTTCACGAAAGGTCACTGGAGCGTAAATCCCCACTCAATTGACCCGAGATTTTAAGGGGACAAGCGTCACTTCCGGTACATGTTAGTGAATGGGAAAACACGCACTTTCACACCCGTTAAAACATCGAAAACGGCCAGTTTTTTGAGCTGCAATTAAGTGAGCCAGTCGGGGTGACGTGAGGAACACTACCCCAAATTTACAGTCCAAAAAAAAGATAGAAACTAAGGTAAATACAAGCGGGAACTGAAGGTGTAAAAACGGCGGAAGTTGTTAGCCGACATTTTTTCGTGGACATTTAAGATCCAAAATATCGGGAATTATCGCGTTTGGCTCGCTGCATTTCATCAAAAGTGGCATTATTGACTTTGTTATCCTTTATTCATTTGTTATATGAAAAGTATTAAAAGTTAGAAACCCTTCAGTAAAATTGCAAAATCGCCCATGGTATCCGGGTGGGTTTAATTTGCAAAATGAACACGCTTCTGAAGCTCCATTTACCATTTAAATAATCGTAAACTCTCAATGCGTTTGGAAATCAATTTTACTGAGATGCAAGCTTACGATTATTTAAATGGTAAATGGAGCTTCAGAAGCGTTTTCATTTTGCATGTTAACCCACCTGAGAACCATGGGCGATTTTGCAATTTTACTGAAGGGTTTCTAACCTTTTAATACTTTTCATATACAATGAATAAAGATAACAAAGTCAATAATGCCACTTTGATGAAATGCAGCGAGCAAACGCGATAATTCCCGATATTTTGGATCTTTAATGTCCACGAAAAATGTCGGCAATCAACTTCCGCCGTTTTTACACCTTCAGTTCCCGCTTGTATTTACCTTAGTTTCTATCTTTTCTTTGGACTGTAAATTTAGGTAGCTGTTCCTCACGGTCACCCCGACTGGCTCACTTAATTGCAGCTCAAAAACTGGCCGTTTTCGATGTTTTTAACGGGTGTGAAAGTGCGTGTTTTCCCATCCACTAACATGTACCGGAAGTGACGCTTGTCCCCCAGTTAAAATTTTCGGTCACGTGAGCGGGGATTTACGCTCCAGTGACCTTTCGTGAAATCACCCTATACATTGTGCTATTTTACATTGCTTTTCATCAACTTCACAGTTTATATATGTCTGTTCTAATAAAACAAAAAACATTCTTATTAAACAACATGGTGGGTGATCAATGTATCAGGGTGTAGATGTTGCAAGACCAGCATTTTCCAGTAATTTCTGAGCTCGGACAATTCCTTTGATCTCCAACCATGAACGAGTTGGATCTTAAACAAAATAAGAGTGGATGCGGTCATTGTATTTCAGAACTTTATTTATTTCAAGAATGTGAGTGATGAACTGTATTTTGGGGGGAAAATACTGTTCTTTGTCCCTGGTTTGTGTCAGTGGATTCCTCGTTCGGTAACTAAATCCGTGCCTCGTCACCGCGCCCCAACCTCCAGTTGATGCCTCGAGTTCACCAAGTCCTTCTGGATGCGTCCATTAAAGCCGGATTGTCCCGTTATGAACTTCCCACCTCTATAAGATCAGTCATCCCAATGCGTTTTAGCCTAGGTCACATTGGAATTTGTCCTCCTTAACAGCACTTAATTGGACCGGTTCTAATCCCTAGGTTATCCTTTGCTCTCGAAGGGGAATATTCTCACCCCGGTTATTTCTTCTGCTGGTCATATACTGGTAGAGATCTTGTAGGGGGGGGGGATGTCACAAGTATCCAGAGCCACATCGAGCATGTTTGGCGTAGATTCTCATGACCTTAACCATGAAATTATATTACAGCATTGGAGGCAACACGGAATTGAATCACCAGGATAATTGCAGGATGAGGGGCTTGTCTCATCAGCAGGGTTTATCGAGGTTGGATCGATATTCCTTGCAGTTTAAAAGAATGAAGAGTCGTTTTACCATTGTCCCCAAGGTCCACGACTGGATAGAGAGCAGTGAATCTCTGGAATTCTCCAACCCAGAGACTTTGTGGATTGAAACTGTTAGCAGTATTTGAACCAGAGAAGAGGACTTTTTTTTGAAAATTCCAGGAATTGAACATGAGGGGAATGGGGAAAAACAGGGGAGTTCTGTCATGGACAAGATTAGCCATGACCACATTGTGGGGATTAATATTATTCTAGAAGGTGGCGCACACATCATCATTTATCATCTGTCATCCATGAATTGAACATGCAGGGAATGGGGCAACAGGGGGAAATCTCTTGTGCTTATCCTACTCCCCCTTCAATGTATCTCCAATATTGGCTTCGGCCACTTTTGTACGATTGAGTTCCACGTTCCCTTTGCTGCATGACTAATGGGATTTATTAAAGGCCATCCCATATTTCATCTTTGAATTTTGGTCTCCCTAAAAGTAGCTGCTTCTTCTTGCGTATGGCGTGCACAGCCTAAAGTTGTAGGACAACTTGTTCTATTTGATCATAATTCATTTGTGCACGCCAGGTTGATTGCATTCATCGAACAGGTTCAATCTCCACCTCCCTAAAAGTAGCAATACTATTTGTCCCCCACCCATTTAAATCCATAGATAATCTTAAATCACCCCATTTCCTTCATTCCCTGACACTTCTTCAGATAACACCCACCACCTTCTCATTCTATCCCGTAACTTGCACCCTCTGAATGATGGCACATCATTTTCATGTACGTCCTTTGTGTTTCCCACCCCCCGCCCGTGGTTATTTGTCCCGACGGAAATATTATTTATATGTCTGTGTGGCTGCCGCAATAAGAGTTGGTAATAGGAATCTTGTGGCAATTTGCGTGCCATTTCTGCTGTCGGGATGTGGATGTTCTGTGTCGGTTTCATTCAGACGTGTGTCTTATTTCTTTCAGGAGGCAGCTGGTCGCAGAACAAGGTAGGACGGCTCCTTGATTGAAGCGCTGCATGTTTTTGTAGAACAGCTCCGAAATTGTTGAAGATCAGATTCTAACCAGCTGTTAAATATTGCAGGGTTAGTGATGAAGTTCATACATGTCAGTGACAGATGGTGCCTTGCCGATTGAAAAGATTCATCACACCATTATGAGTTCAACACCTGTGGAGAAAACTATGTGCCATTCAGCGAGGTAAAACTTGTTCATTTTCCATTCTCTTTATTGATTACACCTTTAAGTACCACAAATGTTAAACATACGCAGTAATTGTACTCGCCTCCACCTCTGGCATCTTGTTTCTATCTCTCTAACCATCCTCTGCCGGAAAACAGTGACCTTCAATGCCTTTTCCAACTTTACCATCATCACCTTAAACTGATGCCCTCAATCCTTAGCATTCATAGCAAAAGGATTTGAGTATAGGAGCAGGGAGGTTCTACTGCAGTTGTACAGGGACTTGATGAGACCAAGACCTGGAGTATTGTGTACAGTTTTGGTCACATAATCTGAGGAAGGACATTCTTGCCATAGAGGGAGTACAGAGAAGGTTCACCAGACGGATTCCTGGGATGTCAGGACTTCATATGAAGAAGACTGGATAGACTCGGTTAGAAGATTGAGGGGGGATCTTATAGAAACTTACAAAATTCTTAAGGGGTTGCACAGGCTAGATGCAGGAAGATTATTCCCGATGTTGGGGAAGTCCAGAACAAGGGGTCACAGTTTAAGGATAAGGGGGAAATATTTAGGACCGAGATGAGGAAACATTTTTCTCACAGAGAGTGGTGAATCTCTGGAATTCTCTGCCACAGAGGGTGGGTTCAGGCCAGTTCATTGGCTATATTTAAGAGGGAGTTAGATGTGGCCCTTGTGGCTAAATGGATGAGGGGGTATGGAGAGAGGCAGGTACAGGATACTGAGTTGGATGATCAGCCATGATCATATTGAATGGCGGTGCAGGCTTGAAGGGCCGAATGGCCTACTCCTGCACCTATTTTCTATGTTTCGACTTTAGAAAATTCCGTCTTCCATTCTTCAGCCCATTAAACCTGCTAATTAAGATCACATTTCATCTCAGGTCACCTTCTTCACTCTCCATGACGCCACCAATCTTAGTGCCCTCCACAAACCTACTAACATGCCACCCACATACTCATACAAAGCGTTCGTATAAATAACGACCAACAATGGAGATAGAGTCGTGCTCTATTGCACACCCTTTGCGAGAGCCTCCAGTCTGAAAAGCATTCCTCCACCAACCCTCTGTCTCCTGCCTTCAGGCCACGGTTATGCTCCATTGTGTAACCCTTCCTGGATTCGATCTGATCCAAACATCCAGACCACGTACCACGCAGACGGTTGAAGTTGTTTCTCTAACATAGCAGTAAATATCTGGAATTGTGTGATGTCATTGATGGTGACAGGCCAGGTTTCTGGGTATAGGTGAAGGGAAAATAGTTGGATATTGGAAAGATCATTAAACTGAGGGTGATGGGGAAGTCACACTGAAGAGGAACTGGAGCCAGCTTCGTTCAGCCATTATCACATTGAACAGAGGATAGGCCGATAGACGATATTTGTTGTGTGGGTGACATTGAGTAGACTCTGCCTGTGTGCTCGAGAGTCCAATTGTATTTGAGGAGATCTCTGGGAAATACAAAGTTCCTACACTGCTCAGTGGGCTGGATGCAGGGAGGATGTTTCCCCTGTCTGAGGGGTCTGTAGCCAGCGGGAACCCTCTCAGAATGTAGGCTGGACCATTTAGGACAGAGACAAGGGGACATTACTGCACGCAGAGACTGGGCAACCTTTGGAATTCTCCGCACACCCGGTGGCTGTGGATAATCAGTCATTCAGTGCTCTTGGAGCCAGAGAGCCAGGGTTGTACTTTACATAGTCAGGCCCTTTGGCCCATCGCATCCATGTCCACCTTTTTTCCCAGCCACTCAAATTCCCTTTACCCACATTAGAACCGTATTATTCTGCACCTTGTTTCCTAAATCACAATGCCTTTAACATGTAGTGATTACATCTGATTCCACCACCACTTCTGGCAAAATATTCCAGGGATTTAACAACTCTTTGTGTGAAGAAAACTGCGTCCTCCAGTATTTATATCCCTGCGTGAAAATAAAGTTTCGCTGATCTAGCCTCTATCCTGCTGCAGACTTTGACAGACTTCCTTCCAATCCACAACCTTACCCGTTCTCTGCAAACTTTGTACTCACACCTCCTACATTCACATCCAAGCCATGAAAACATAAAATAAACAGCAAAGGTTGCAGCACCGATCTCTGCTGCACTCCACCAGTCACAGACCTCCAGGCAGAAAAATCATCCTTCTACGCTACCTTCTACCTCCAACCACCAAGCCAATTGTGGGTCCATTTTACCAACTCGTCTTGGATCCCACCTGCCTTTGCTTTCTGGACCAACCTTGCATGCAAATCATTGTCAAGTCCCTCAGTGAAGTTCATATATTGCATCACAATGAGATCAGAGTCTGAAGAAGGGTTTCGGCCCGAAACGTTGCCTATTTCCTTCACTCCATAGATGCTGCTGCACCCGCTGAGTTTCCCCAGCAATTTTGTGTACCTGAGATCAGAGTCTTCTTGGTTGTACACCTCCACTAAAGAAAGCAAGTAAACAGTAGCATATTGCCTCGCCTGTCCAATCCACTCCCGTTCAGTATGATCACGGCAATTCCACCCCACATCCCTACATCCTCTTTAACCACCTCTAATCACCACTCACACCAGTCTCCTCATCTGCCAATCTGTCTCCCCCTCGCCATCTACTGGCAAGATATTTGAATACCCGCCTTATTTCTCCATCCCCACCCGCAATCTCGTTCATCCTCATTTTCCACTATTTCCCCCCCGCACCGCCCCCTCCCGTTCCCGACAACCTGCGGAATTCCCCCTCTTCTGCTCGGTTGAGAAACTCCGGGAGAGATGTCTCTTGTCCATCCAATGTTGTTGTGGGTGAAACCCCGGGCAAGGGTCCAGTTGTCCGCCCGCCTGTGCCCGAGTCTCCCCCCCGACCCCCGGGGACTCTCTGATTCTCTGCTTCTCCCCCCAGTCTCCGTCACCCTGGATGTGGAAACAGCGCATGCGCAGCTCGAGGTGTCTGAGGATCGGAAGAGGGTGAAATGTACCCAGACCCTGAAGAGTCTCCCTGACACCGGGAAGAGGTTTACAGTCTGGCAGTGTGTGCTGGGATCGGAGGGATTCACATCGGGGAGACATTACTGGGAGGTGGAGATGGCGGGGTGTCAGCGCTGGATTCTGGGAGTCGCCGCAGAGTCTGTGGAGAGGAAGAGAAAGGAACAGCTGACCCCGGAGACTGGATTCTGGAGCATCAGGCGGCAGGGTCACGAGTTTAATGCATTCACCTCCCCTCCATCCCCTCTCCCCGCCCGTCCCATCCCTGGGAGGCTGGGAGTTTATCTCAGTTACGAGTCCGGTACAGTTTCGTTTTACGACGCAGACACCAAGTCCCATCTCCACACCTTCACTGGGAATAAATTCACGGGGAAACTTTATCCTTTCTTCTGGCCTTGTGATGTAAACCAGTGGCTGAGAATCTGCTCCGGTTCCGCTCCGGGTGTGTAAAAGGGTCGGGTCCCGGGACCGGCGTCAGGAGCGGGGCTCAGGGGCTGTGGGGCAGAAACCCGGTGGACAACAGGTCGGCGCTGAACGAACGGCTCCCATTTAATCCCCAAATTCCGCGTCGTGAAACCCCAGTGAGCGCGGAAATAAAACCAGGGGGAATGTAAATGTGGGAAGAGTGAAATAAACAGCAACTGAAATCAGAGCTGTCTGTCTGTCGATCCGTTCATTTTAACGCGTTAACCGCGTCCGGCAACGGAACAGAAATTACTTTTGTGAAAATATAAAGATTGAAACAAGCTCCCTTCCTGCGGGTTCAGCAGCGGCGGCGGGTCCTGAGCACCGGGCTCCCCCGGTCCTAAACTCCGCCGACTCATATAATCGCATCTTGGAGATCTATGCTTGCCATGTAGCATTCTGTTGAAATTAATTGCAAAGCATTAGTAAAAGTCTCCATTTTGAAATCCTTATACTGTACAAAGGAGTTGAGACTTGTGAGGTCCAAAATGATTCTAGTACCCCCATCCTTTTTTGTTCTAGAGAAAATACTAGATACAAACTGATGGTTTTGATAAGTTGTTTTCTGTATTACCCCTTTTTTACTCAAAATCTTCTATTTGAATTCTTCTCATCCTCTTTGGAGAAGGAATATATTCTTTTTGGAGTATGTTGTGTAGGGGGATTTTCATTTTGGTAAAATTCAATTCTAAACCCCATAAAACTGCACAATATATATGCATCAGATGTTATTAGTTTCCATTCTTTTAAAAAGAATAGTAAGATTAAATGAGAACTTACCAGTTTGAAGTTTGATCTTTATTTTATGAGGAGTTACGTCGAGGAACTACGTGAAGAAGGCCGTCCAGGCGCATGCGCGTCAAACTTCAAAGCAGCGGTGAAATCACAGATAATCTACTCCGAAGCATAATAGTAAGCTACGTGATACAAACCTAACTTACCTTTGATCTTATTAGGGTGGGAGCGGAGGGCACGTAGTCCCTTGACGTAACTCCTCATAAAATAAAGATCAAACTTCAAATTGGTAAGTTCTCGTTTAATCTTACTATTTTACTTCGGAGTCACGTGAGTGACTACGTGAAGATTTTAAAGCTTCTGTGATTTCAGGCCGTAGATTGGGTTCCGGCATATCACTGCATTTTGCTTGACTCTATGAGTGAAAAACAGTCAATAACATGCAAACCATCATACTTGTTTAATTAATTAATGGTTTATTTTATGGTAAAACATTATGTGTCCCATTTTAATCTCTAGAGACATTTAATACTGAATTCAAAATAGTACCACCAAATACACCAGGGTCTGCAATTTCTTTGTGATAATACGTGCAACATCCTTTCATTTTCCCAACCTGCGGCCGCAAGGATATGGTCTATTGGAATGTCCAAATCCTTGGCCGCCAATGTGCCGCCGCCCTGGTGGAATGAGGTTTAAATTTGTCCGTATCAATTCCTGCATCCAATAGCACCTTCTTCAGCCATCTTGAAATAGTTTGTGTTGTCGCTTTTTTGTGTGGCTTTATGGCTGATGAATAATCCAGTTTCTACACCTGTAAGATGTTTGATAGTCTCAATGTAGTATTTTAAATATGTAACTACACAAAGTCTTTGATCTGCAGGATAAGCTGAAAATCAATTTACACCCCAACACTCCTGGTCTGCTCTGTTTTAGCAGGTCATAGACATAGAATGTAATTTCCTCTGTTTTCATTCCCATTCTGTCTATCCTTAACTTGTGTAATGTTTGTACTCTTTGAGCTGATACTAAAGCCATTAACATGACTGCTTTTATCGTAATTTATCTAACGACAAATTTGAGATGGGATCCCAATCCCTAAGTAGCATTAAAGATGCCCTTCATGTATCTACAAGTCAAAGGATGTGATCCTAGAACTTGATGTTCCGATGGTCTCGATAAGTATGCCGACAAAGCATTCCTTGCTGTGTTGATCACACTATAGCTTAAATTATCATCAAAATGTAATTTTGACAAATTTCTACAACATCTGAAGCGTCTGCAGTGTGGTAAGAAAATTTTGTGTTGAAGAAACTGTTCCCATTTCTTAATGTAAGAAAATGTACTGGTTCTAGGTACTTGTTAGAATCTGCAAATCAATAAATCAACATGATCATGTAAAGGAAGAAATTCACCAGTTACAGGGCGCACAAGTAGGTTTTCTTGTCTAAAGACATCCATAATGGGTTCAGTCACCATTTTTAACCCCAATGGATACCATGTTTGTGTGGGCCAATCTGGAACCACCAACAATCCTGAAGCATAATCTTGTTTGATCTTCTGTAGACACCTATTGATGAGACAAAAGGGAGGAAATGCATCCAAAACATTCCACCCCAATTTACCGTAAACTCATCCACCCCCTGGCGTTTCCCAAATGTTTTCACAATTTTGTGGAAAATATCACGATTTAACATCCATTCTGTGTTGTCATTGAAATTTCTTGACCTAGTATCTGCAATTATGTTGAATTTACCTTGTAGGTAACTTGCAGAAAGCCAATATCTTTCTCAATGAACCAGTGCCGAATCATGTTTGGCAATCTGTCACATGTTTCTGACTTGATTCCACCCATGTGATTGACATGTGCCACTGCCGTAGTGTTGTCAATCTGAACCTGTACATGCAAATGTTGTACCTTTCGGCAAAGGGCTTTCAACCCATGCAATACACTTAGTAATTAAAGATAATTTATGCCATGTGTCTCGAGCAAAGGTTCTTCCTCTGCATTCCATCTATCTCCACAGCTTGAGATGGCATCCACAGCTCCCCATTCCAGTGCACTTGCATCTGTTTGTAAAATGGTAGCTGGTGATTCAATCAGAATTTTCCTGTAAGAGTAATCCACATTTTTAATCCACCATTTTATATCCTCAATTGCTGTGTTAGTTAGTTGTATAGGCCTATCATAACGTCCAGCATGTCTTCCCAATACTGATATCTTTGCTCACTGCAGCTGTCTGGATAATGCAGTGGTCCAAACTGAACAGCTGGAAATGAAGTAATCCTCCTACTTCTTCTATGTAGTTTTTTTTGGCGGTTGGCAAACAACTTTTTAGTGCATTACCGCCACCAACTGGTATGGAGTGTGGATCAAATAACATTATAACTTATATACTAATAACCTATATCTTTCCGAACAAATTGGTTACCCTGAGAAAAAGCAATAGGATTTGATCGCACTTATATGAATTATTTTGTAAAATATCTATTAAATCAAATTGTACTTTTTCTTTTCTGAATCGTTCACTCATTTGTCTTCTATCTTCCTCATACCTCTCACAATGTATAATGACATGCTCTATTGTCTCTTCTTGCCCACAGTATTCACATCTGCCTGTATTATGCTTGCCTATTATAAAAAGTGTACTGTTCAGACCAGTGTGTCCAAATCTGATTCTTGAAATTACTGTCTCCCCTTTTCTGCTTTTTCCTGCACATCTCATTTCTCCCACTTTCCTCTGGAATGAAGCAATTAACTTGACAATTAGATTTGCTACTTGCCTGATTGATGGTTGTTTGCCTGCAATTAACTCCTTACAACCCTTAATCACTTGCAACTTTTTGTCCTTGGGTAAGCTCACTGTCTTGTGTTCTGAATTAATAGTGAACCCCAAGTAATCAATTATTTTGTTAGGTATCAGTCTGGATATCTCTGAATGAATGACAAATCCCATTCTTTGAAATGTGAGGTTTGCTTTTTGAAACTGAAGCTGTTGCCATGGCTTCAGTATCTCCCACAATTAAAATGTCATCCAAATAAGCCATTATCAAATGGCCTTGAGTTCTTAACAATGCTAAAATTGACTTCAACAGTTTTGTAAACAATCTGGGGCTTTAAACTGCCACATTTGAGACATCCAGACAAATTTCAAATATCTGCGATGTTGCACATGCACCGCAACAGAATAATGCATCTTGGAGATCTATGCTTGCCATATAGCATTCTGTTGAAATTAATTGCAAAGCATTAGTAAAAATCTCCATTTTGAAATGTTTATACTGCACAAAAGAGTTAAAACTTGTGAGGTCCAAAATGATTCTAGTACCCCCATCCTTTTTTGTTCTAGAGAAAATACTAGATACAAACTGATGGTTTTGATAAGTTATTTCTCTATTACCCCTTTTTTACTCAAAATCTCAATTTCTATTTGAATTCTTCTCATCTCTTCTTTAGAGAAGGAATATATTCTTTTTGGAGTATATTGTGTAGGGGGATTTTCATTCTGGTAAAATTCAATTCTAAACCCCATAATACTGCACAGTATATATGCATCAGATGTTATTAGTTTCCATTCTTTTAAAAATAATTGTAACCTACCCCCAACTTGTAAGTAGGATACATCTGATATGTTTCTTTCAGAACCAGAGCCACCTACCTCAGAGTTTACTGGTGTCACTATTTGTACCTTGCCCCTTGTGGAAATACCATGACCTCCACGTCCTGGGGTTGTATGTCCATATCTTGAGCGACTTGTTCCTTCACCAGTTCCCCTTCGGTATAGATATTGCCTTCTAGCTGTGCTGCCAAACATCAGTGGTTTCATTATCCCAATGGTTTTTGATTCTTCATTGAGAAACTTTAGTTTTTTGGCAAGCTCTTCTCCAAAGAGTAAATTTGGCAATTGTATATTAGATGGTTTACAGAGCCCTGCAAACTTAGGATGTATGTTAGGTCCATTCATAGTTTTACAAATATAGTTTATTTCAAAATGTGCATTACACATCATTCCCATTACATCCTGTTGTGCCATTGTCACATTTCCTTCTTCCAGATCTTTGGCAAATGCCGTAATATTTGACCCAATCAATCTTAATACCCGCTGTAATCTCATTTCTTGAGCTCTTACTGCAATGCCCATATACTTCCACACTTCTTTGTTAACAGCTGGCACTCCTAGCAGAGCACACTTCTGCGGGATTTCATATTTGTTCATAACTTCATCCATTGTTGTATCTTCTGATTGATGGGAAAGCAGGTAATTTATACTCTCTGCTATTTCCTCTGGAAGAGGTTGTCCCTTGTGTCTGGGACTATAGACCTTTTGGGCTAGCCCTGTCATTTTTCTTTTTTGCATTGTGTTCTGGCCCTCAACTGGTTCATTATCAGAGTATTCTGGATATTTCTCCTCATAATGGGTTTCACCTGGATATTCATCATCAGGTATTTCATGCGATGGCTCTATTATAGGCCAGCCCTTTTTCCTCTTTGGGGTACATCAAGCTCTTTATTTGACCTGTGTATTGGCAGCCAACTTTTGGGTGCTGCTCCACATTCTGGGTCTCCTGTAGACCAACGCCTGTATTATCTTTCAGACATTTGTGGTGCTGCCTCCCTGTCAGGCCAGCCCTTTTTCCTCTTTGAGGTACATCAAGCTCTTGCATTGAGCTGTATATTGGCAGCCCACTTTTGGGTGCTGCTCCATATTCTGGGTCTCCTGTAGACCAACGCCTGTATTGTCTTTCAGACATTTCTGGTGCTGCCTCCCTGTCAGGTCAGCCCATATATTCATCTTTATCATCAGGCATTTCGGTCGCTGGCTCAAATCTGGGCCAACGTTTCCCAGAACCTCTTCTGGGTGTTCCATGCGGTTGCTCTTTAAGCCCGCGTCTTTTATACTCCGTCTGGAGTTTGTTTTACCCATGAGGAATTCCAGTTTATAAATTCTATAGTTCAGACTCCTCAGAGTCTTCTAGGCCTGTTATGTCTTTATGTCCTTGCTCCCTATGGGAGTTTCAACGGGACTTTTCCCCTCCCGTGAAAAATAGTTATTTCTTTACAATCGACTCTTTACTCGGGCGCCCGCTACTCTCAGACACTTTGTCTTATTGAGCGCTTACTGCGGTGCGCTTACTATTCTTCCTCCCACCTTTCTCCATACATCAGACTTGCCTGTGTCTCTGCACGCAGTCTCCGGAGAAAAGCAGCCTGAAAGTAAAAGTAGGAAATCCTTACGTTCAGGTTTTCCTTCACTCAACGCTTAGAGGAACCACACTGGATATCTCCAGGCGGATGCGAGGACAACGCACCTTGGTGCAATGGGCACTCAAGGTTCAGTTGGGACATGGGGGATCTCAGGTCCGGGGACTCAGGTTTGAAAGATGGTTAAGTAATATGTGTCCCATTTGTTTGTTGTGTGTGTACGTGTGTATGTATCTTTTTTATTTTTTTTTATTTTATCACTCCTCACTTCTCCCGCCCCCCCAAATCCCCACTCTCGGCAGCTGGTTTCGATGCGCTCTTCCGTTTCGACTTGCAGTACTACAGCGCTCTGCCCACTCGCTTGGATATAGCTAAGTATGGCCAACACAAACGACACTCTTAGATTTGTCTCGTGGAACGTGAGGGGGGTGGGAAGTCCTACCAAGACTGACAGGATCTTGGCCCACTTGCAACAGCTCAAAGGCGATATATTTTTTATTCAAGAGACCCACCTTCGTAACAGAGAGGTAACACGGCTTAAGAGAGGCTGGATTAGCCACTTGTTTCACTCGAAATTTAATGATAGGGCTAGGGGTACTGCTATCCTGATTCGTAAGAACGTTATGTTCGAACCACAGAAAACTGTGGAGGATCCTGCTGGCCGCTTTGTCATGGTGTCTGGCAAACTGCAAGACACATCTGTCATATTGGCCAGCATTTACGGTCCCAACTGGGATGACAGCTCATTGGTAACCAAATTTTTTACATCTCTCCCAAAAATTGAAAATCACCACGTCATTGTGGGTGGAGATTTTAATCTGGTCCAAGACTCTATACTGGACAGATCTTCGAACAAAGCCTCTACTTTAACTAAATCAGGTAAGACTCTGCATGCTTTCGCCAAACAACTTGGGCTCACAGACCCATGGAGATTTACATTCCCCACGACTAAATTATTTTCATTTTTTCCCACGTGCACCGTACCTATACCCGTATAGACTTCTTTCTCTTAGATAACAGACTGCTCTCCAAAATCAAATCCAGCGAGTATCATAGCATCGTAATATCAGATCACGCTGCAACCGCCCTCGATCTCCACTTTCGTAAACGAACTAACCCCTTTAAACAGTGGAGGTTCAACTCCTCATTATTAGCAGAGGCTCACTACATGCAATTCTTGCACTCCCAAATCACCTTATATTTTGAGCTGAATGACTCGCCTTACATAGAAAGAGGTAAACTCTGGGAAGCTTCAAAAGCCTATATTAGGGGCCAACTTATCTCTTTTGTCTCCAACCTGAAAAGAACCGAGACGTCCCAAACGGCAGACCTGTTACAAAAAATAAAGGACATTGATGACAAATATGCATCTGACCCAGACCCTAACCTTTATAGAGAACGCCTTAGGTTACAAACAGACTTTGACCTGACGTCTACTAATAAAGCTAAGTTACGACTGCTTAAATCTAGGCAATACTTTTTTGAATCTGGGGATAAAGCTGGGAAGCTTTTGGCCCATCAGGCCAGAACCGAGGCGACTTCACGGCTAATTCCAGCCATTAGATCCAGCTTAGGGGAGATTCATACTGATCCTCTTAGAATTAATGAAGCATTTGCTAAATTCTACGCTGAACTATACGTTTCAGATTGTCCTCCCACTGCAGGTGACATGCTCAGTAGTATGACGTTTCCCCGAATTGACGATGAAGCCACGAGAGACTTGGGTGGTCCCATAACTGTTGCTGAGGTCCAAGCAGCCATCACATCGCTGCAAAGCGGAAAGTCACCCGGCCCTGACGGCTTCACTGTAGAATATTACAAAGCTTTCTCTGCTCTCCTCGCACCAGTCCTGAGAGATATGTACAATGAGGCGTTTTTACATCGTCGCCTACCGCCCACCTTGTCGTGGGCTACTATCTCCCTAATTCTTAAGAAGGAGAAAGATCCCCTGCTTTGTAGTAGCTATAGACCAATTTCACTCCTGAAATGGACCTCAAAATCCTCTCTAAAGCCCTTGCGCTCTGGCTTCAACGAGTGATGCCCTCTATTATCTCGTTAGACCAAACAGGGTTCATACCAGGCCGACAGTCTTCCCACAATACTAGGCGTCTCCTTAACATCACCCATTCACCGAGTAGTGAGACCCCGGAGATAGTGGTCTCCCTCGACGCCGAAAAAGCTTTCGACAGGGTCGAGTGGAGGTACGTATATGAGGCGATGGACAGGTTTGGCCTCGGTAACAGTTTTATTCTTTGGGTCAGTCTATTATACTCGTCCCCGGTGGCCTCAGTACAAACAAACGGCACACTGTCGCCCCACTTCCCCCTTCAGAGAGGTACCAGACAGGGTTGCCCGTTATCACCACTTCTGTTTGCTGTCGCGATAGAACCCTTGGCGGCCTGGTTACGCTCAGAGAAGGGCTTTAAAGGTATTACACGGTTCGACACAACTCATAAAGTCTCATTGTATGCGGATGATCTGCTCCTGTACATCTCGAACCCAGTCAGCTCTCTCCCTGTGATTACGAATATTTTAGAACGGTTTGGCGCGTATTCTGGTTATAAACTTAACTACCAAAAGAGTGAGCTATTACCAATTAACTCATTGGCTAAGCAGCTCCCTCGCTCTTTAACCTCATTCAAATGGGCAGAGGACGGGTTTCGCTACCTCGGCGTCTTTATCACAACACCCTTATCTGATATGTTCCGCACAAACTTTCTGCCTCTGGTTGAGAAAGCTGAAAGAGATTTTGACCGCTGGTCAGTTTTACCGCTATCCCTCGTGGGCCGGATAAATCTGGTCAAGATGGTCGTCCTACCCAAAATCCTGTATCTTTTCCAGCACGTCCCTATACTTATCACTAAATTTTTTTTGATAAATTAGAAAGGACAATATCTAAATTTTTATGGGGTAGCAAACCGGCTAGAATCCGAAAGGCGATACTGCAGTCTCCTAAGAGTGACGGCGGTTTGGCACTTCCTGACTTTAGGCGATACTATTGGGCAGCTAACTTGCAAAAACTCCTGTATTGGATGAATGATGATTGCGACCACCTACCGACCTGGGTACACATGGAAAAGGCGAGTTCACATCTCCCGTTGCGGTCTGTCCTATGCTCCCAACTCCCCCTTCCTATAACATCTGTGGGTGCAGGCCCAATTGCGTCCCTCTCGCTCAAGATATGGAGTCAACTCAGGAAAAACTTCAGTTTACAAGGCCCTTCCATCTTGACCCCACTGCTTAAAAACCACATCTTTAAACCTTCAAGTACAGACCACGCATTCAAAACCTGGCATAGCAACGGTATCAGTAGTATCAAAAACCTATACAAGGATGGCATCTTTTCGTCTTTTGCGGAGCTCTCGTCCAACTATAGCCTCCCAAACTCCCACCTTTTTCGTTTTTTCCAGATTAGGGATTTTGTGAAGAAGACATTCCCCCATTTCCCAAATCGCCCCCCTGAAACCCTGACCGATACCATCTTAGCTCTAGAT
Source organism: Amblyraja radiata (assembly GCF_010909765.2). Classification (NCBI taxonomy): domain Eukaryota; kingdom Metazoa; phylum Chordata; class Chondrichthyes; order Rajiformes; family Rajidae; genus Amblyraja; species Amblyraja radiata. The sequence continues at coordinate 19,630,356 of NC_045985.1, read as the reverse complement.
CCCAACCGGAAGAAATGCATCTCTGTTTTGTATAACTTGTTAGGGTCGGTTATATTGAAACCTCATACCTCATTAAAGCTGCGTGGGAGGGTGAGCTGAATACGAAACTAACAGACCAGCAATGGGACTCTGCCTTGGATTTGATCCATTCTTCCTCCATATGTGCCCGTCATGGCCTAATCCAATGCAAAGTCCTTCACAAAGTCCACTACACAAATGCAAGATTATCTAGAATTTACCCCGCTGTTAGGGACACCTGCAACAGATGTAATCAATCCCCTGCCAACCATAGCCATATGTTTTGGTCTTGCCCTAAGCTAGCAGCCTTTTGGAGGAGTGCTTTCGACTTGATAAGCAGAGCCTATGGCCAGACTATTCCTCCAAACCCACTGTCAGCCATTTTCGGTACCCCTCCCAACACCAACCTCTCTGTTGCGGTGAAACGGGTCCTAGCTTTTACAACCTTGTTAGCCCGGAGACTGATCTTGCTTAACTGGAGGCTCACCTGTCCCCCGACACACGCCCGCTGGATTAAGGAGGTGCTTTACAATTTAAAGCTTGAAAAACTTAGGTTCTCTCTCAAAGGCTCTACCAAGACATTCCTAGATACATGGAACCCTTTCTTGGAACTTGTTAACTCTCTCAACTTGTCCCCGGACTCGGAAGAGGACTGAGTGCTCTCCACCATTGTTCTGCTCTACTGCAGCTGCTCTCCCCTTAACCCCCCCCCCCCCCCACACTTATTTATTTAATTACTTACTTATTTACTGTTATTAGTGACCCCCTTTAAAAAAAAAATTTTAGTACTTTTTGTTTCGTTTATCTTACCATATTTGTGTGGATGTGTATGTATGTGAGTGTTGTTTGTCCCCGTTTGGTTCCGACCTGATTCGGGTGGGTTGAAGGTGGGTAAGGGTAAGGGCTTTGAGGGTCGCTTACATACTGTTGCACAATTATGCCTTGACTGTCACTGTCTGTTATCATTGTATGTATGCAAATTGCTGTGAAATTCAAATAAAAAGATTTAAATCAAAAAAAGTAATACTTTGAAGTTCTCCTCCTACTGCGAAATCCCCATCAGTTCAGTGACATTAGTGCCTGTACCAAAGATGGCCGCCCTCCATGAGGCGTGCCCGCTACAAAGATGGCCGCCCCCATGGGTGACGTCATCGGGGGAGCGGAGGAGCAGCGATGGGGGATTCCCCCGGAGCGCTGAGCGAGGAGGAGGAGGAGGCGCTGCACGGAAAGTACAGCCAGATGAGGAAGAAGGTGGGGTGGAGAGGGTGGGGAGAGACACGGGGAGACAGTGGAGGAGGGTGGGGGAGAGAGAGGGTGTCGGAGAGTGAGAGGGGTGAAGGTTAGTGAGGGGGAGAGAGAGGAGAGAAGGGGCCTGTGAGGGGTGGGGAGAGAGAGTGGTGGATAGTGGAGAGAGAGAAAGAGGGATGGGGAGAGGTTGGGAAAGCGAGGAGCGAATGTGGTGAGAGAGAGGATAGAGGTGTGGTGAGTCTAGGTCCGGGGGTGTGTGTGTGTATAGCTGAAGAGACTAGAGATATGGTGTCGAGGAGCAGGGGGTTGGGGGGTGTTTTCATTTCACTGCCAACAAGAGAGAGAGTGGGGGGGAGGAAGTACAGCTCGCTGAGGAAACAGGTGCGGGGTTGACAGTGGGGGGGAGTGCGGGGAGGAGGAGGAGGCGCTGCACAGAAAGTACAGCAAGATGAGGAGGAAGGTGGGGTGGAGAGGGTGGGGGAAATCAAGTCAATTTTATTGCTATAGCACAATTCAAAACAATTCTCGTTGACCAAAGTGCTTTACATCAGTGCAGGTTCTACACTGGTACTGCAGAGAGAGACACAGGGAGAGAGGGGAGGAGGGATGGAGAGAGAGGGAAAGCAAGGGCTATGTGAAGTTAGAGAAGTCAATGTTCATACCGCTGGGGTGTAAACTACCCAAGTGAAATATGAGGTGCTGTTCCTCCAATTTGCGCTGGGCCTCACTCTGACAATGGAGGAGGCCCAGGACAGAAAGGTCAGGATTGGGAATGGGAGGGGGAGTTGAAGTGCTGAGCCACCGGGAGATCAGGTAGGTTAAGGCGGACTGAGCGGAGGTGTTGGGCGAAGCAATCGCCGAGCCTGCGCTTGGCAGACGGACTGAGTGGAGGTGTTGGGCGTAATTCAGCGAGGAGGAGGTCACTGCGAGGTCACCGACAGCGTTTGATGCCTCCCTGGCTGCTCTGAGCTCCTGAACTCTGCTTCTTCAAGGCCAGCAGCGCTTTCTTCTGCAAACGGAACATTCCTGGTCAGGTACCAGGAGCCACACCGACCCTCTCTCACCCCCTCCCCCTCTCTCACCCCCCCCTTCTCACCCCCCCTCCTCTCAACCCCCCCCTCGTCTCAGCTCCCCACTCTCACCCCCCCTCTCACACCCCCCCCCTCTCCCCCTCCCACCCCCCCTCTCTCACCCCCCTCTCTCACCCCCTCTCTCACCCCCCCTCTCTCACCCCCTCCCCCTCTCTCACACCCACCCTCTCTCACACCCACCCCCTCTCTCACCCACTGCCCTCCCACCCCCTCCAACTCCTTCCCCCTCACCGTCCCCATCACCTTCCTCCTTCCCCTCCATCCACCTGCCTCTCTCTTTCCTCCATCGCCTCTCCCTCCATCCACCTCCCTCACCCTCTCCACTATCCTCCCTCCCCTCCCTCACCTCCCCCCTCTTCTTCCATCACTGCCATCTCCTTCCCCTTCATCCTCCCCCCCCCTTACCTCCCAACCCCCATCTATCTCCTCGCCCCCCCCATCACTACACCCCCACCCTCCTCTCTCTACTCCCCGCTCTCCCCCCCCCACTGTCACCCCGCACCTTCCTCAGCGAGCTGTACTTTCCCCCCCCCTCTCTCTCTGTCTGTCTGTGCAGTGAAATGAACCCCCCCCAACCCTCTCCTCCGACCCCCTCTCCTCTCCCCTCTCTCAACCCCCTCTATCTCCTCTCTCCCTCCCCCTCTCTTCTCCCCTCTCTCCCCCATCTTCTCTCCTCTCTCTTCCCCACCCTCTCCCCCACCCCCTCTTTCTCCCTCTCCTCTCTCCCCCACCCTCTCTCCTCTCTCTCACCCACCTTCTCTCCTCTCTCTTCCCCACCCTCTCCCCCACCCCCTCTTTCTCTCTCTCTCCACTCTCCTCCACCCTCTCTCCCCCCCACCCTCCTCCCAGGCCACCTCTCTCCTCCTCTCTCCCTCTTCTCTCCCCCTCACTCACCTCTCACCCTCTCTCCACTCTCCTCCACCCTCTCTCTCCCCCACCATCCTCCACTGTCTCCCCGTGTCTCTCCCCACCCTCTCCACCCCACCTTCCTCCTCATCTTGCTGTACTTTCTGTGCAGCGCCTCCTCCTCCTCCTCGCTCAGCGCTCCGGGGGAATCCCCCATCGCTGCTCCTCCGCTCCCCCGATGACGTCACCCATGGGGCGGCCATCTTTGTAGCGGGCACGCCTCATGGAGGGCGGCCATCTTTGGTATAGGCACTAATGTCACTGAACTGATGGGGATTTCGCAGTAGGAGGAGAACTTCAAAGTATTCTTTTTTTTAAATATTTTATTTTATTAGAAGCAAGTACAATCACATGGCACAAAAGTGCCTAATATATATTTTCATAATACATTTTATGTACAGCTTCTTATTTTTTTTTGTTATAATAAAGAAAAATAAGAATAAGAAAAATAAATTAGATTGTAAAGGATAGAAAGGCGTGAGATATATAGTGTGTGAAGAAAAAGAAAAAAGACGAATGAGTGAAGAAAGTTGAGGAAAAGAAAATAGAAAAAAGAGAATAAGACATTAAAAAAATAATAAAAAAAGGTAAGGAGATTATTGTTTATAATCTTGACCATCCCTCGTCCAGTCCTGAAACAGTTAGCTTTTACTAGCTTTTACTAGCTGTGACTAGCAGTCACAGCTTTTACAATTGTGTTGCACCATATGATTCCAAAAAGGAGGAGAACTTCAAAGTATTCAAAGGTAGACAAAAATGCTGGAGAAACTCAGCGGGTACAGCAGCATCTATATCTATGGAGCTCCACAGATGCTGCTGCACCCGCTGAGTTTCTCCAGCATTTTTTGTCTACGTTCGATTTTCCAGCATCTCAAGGTCAAAGGTCAAAGGTCAAAAACTTTATTTGCCATTTGTGCTTACACACATAGGAACTCTTGTGCGGCTATTCAGAGAGTCAAATCAAGTCAAATTAAAAATTAAAAGACACACAGAAGACACATAATCCATAAAAACACATACCACTCCAGAAATAAAAAAAGAAAATGCCTAAAACCCTATACAAAGGGGAAAGTGAGAGCATTGTAACTTGCACAAACCCTATATCAGGACATCAGTTCATTTTGTTTTGTTTTGGCCAAGAGTCTCACTGTTGCAGGGAAGAAGCTCTTAAAAAAGCGTGTTCTATTTGTGGCGATACTGTCCGCTCGTCTGTGCCTGAGGTTGTATGTGCAGTTTTTGTGTTTGAGCAGGGAGTGAGCTGGATGTAGTGTGTCTCTGATGATTCTCTCTGCTCTTTTTTGACAGCGCTGTGTGTAGATTGTGTCCATGGAGGGGAGTTCAGTTCTGATAATCCTCTCTGCAGTCTTTATGACTCTTTGCAGAGCCTTCCTCTCTGTCTGTGTGGTGTTTCCATACCACACCGTGATGCCTGTGGTGAGGATGCTCTCTATCAGGCCTTTGTAGACCTGGGTGAGAGGGCGACAGTGCAGACCAGCTTTTCTGAGCAGCCTGATGAAGTACAGTCTCTGCTGGGCTTTTTTCACTGTGGCAGCAGTGTTCAAAGTCCAGTTCAGATCTGATGTTACTTGTAATCCCAGGTATCTGTAACTGTCAGCCCTCTCCACCACAGTCCCCTTGATGATGAGGGGCTGCAGGGGGGGTGGATTTTTTCTGAAGTCCATTATTATTTCTCTTGTCTTGTCTGTGTTGAGGCTTAGGTCGTTCACCTCACCATAGGCAAGAATGTCATTCACCAGACTCCAGTAGCCCGACTCGTCCCCCCCCTTGATGAGGCCCAGGATGGTGGTATCATCCGCATACTTAATAATGATGGTATTTTCCTGGGTGGAGACACAGTCGTGTGTGTACAGGGTGAAAAGTTTGGGACTGAGACAGCAGCCTTGTGGTGATCCTGTGCTGACGGTGAGCTCTGCAGACACCCTCCTTCCCATCCTCACCACCTGTGGTCTTTCAGTCAGGAAATCCAAGATCCAGTTGCAGGTGGGAGTCGGGACGCCGAGGTCTGTCAGCTTCTCAGTCAGCCTGCCCGGGCGAATGGTGTTAAAGGCCGAGCTGTAATCCAGGAACAGCGTTCTGACGTATGTTCCTCTGCTGTCCAGGTGTTGCAGGATGTGGTGTAAAGCAATTGCCACTGCGTCGTCCACTGAGCGGTTGGGGCGGTAGGCGAACTGGAGGGGGTCGATCGTGCCCGGGACCATGTGATTGATATGTGTGAGAACCAGTTTTTCTAGACACTTCATGGCAACTGACGTGAGTGCCACTGGCCTGAAGTCATTCAGGGTGGATGGGTTTGTTTTTTTTGGAACTGGTACAATGGTGGAAAATTTAAAAATACGGGGGACCACTGCTTGGTTTAAAGACAGATTGAAGATGTCTACATACACTCCCGTGAGTTGTTCTGCACAGGCCTTCAGAACTTTAGGAGGGACGCCATCTGGTCCCACAGCCTTGTGGGGGTTCACCTGCCTCAGAGCTTTCAGGACCTGTATGGGTGTCACCTGAAAAACAGTGTCCGTGGGGTTGCATGGGGCTTTTGAGGGGGTGTCTGTGTTCAGTCTGTCAAACCTGGTGTAGAAGGTATTAAGGCTGTCTGGGAGGGTGACATCCTGGGGGTCTGTGGTTGGTACTGTTTTCTTGTAGTTTGTGACTGCTTGGATTCCCTGCCACATACTGCGTGTGTTGTTACTTAGGTAAAAGCTTTCAAGTTTTTGGGAATAACCCCTCTTTGCAGCTCTGATGGACTTCTGTAGCTCGTACCGGGCTTTCTTGTACTCCCTGTGATCTCCTGACTTAAAAGCTTCCTGCTTTTTCCTGATCTTCTGTTTTATGTTTCCATTGAACCAAGGCTTCTGGTTTGGAAACACACGCACAGTTCTGGGAGGGGCACATATAGATGTGCACCAGCTGATGTAGTCACTCACAGCCTCTGTGTATTCATGAATGTCATCTGTGGCCACCTTAAAGATGTTCCAGTCTGTAGCCTCTAAACATCCCTGCAGGCTAGCCTGTGCACTGTCCGTCCAGGTGTTAACAGTTCTGCAGTTCCTTCTTAAATTCAAAGTAGGCAACCTTGATGAAGGGCGGCCATCTTTGTTAGGGGCACTAGTGTTCCGGGGGGGCGGCCATCTTTGTTAGGGGCACTAATGTCCCGGGGTGTCGGCCATCTTTGTTAGGGGCAGCTCTGCCCATTCGTTCCCATTATCGTTGTGGGCAGTGAAACAACTTAAAATAATTTTAAAAGAGGATGAAATCTTTGCAAAGGGAACATCTAATCTGTCTTGAAAGTGCTTCGAAAGGCTGGTCCTCTCCCATATTAAATCCAGCATCCCTGCCTCACTGGACTCCCATCAATTTGCATACAGGGCAAATAGATCGACAGAGGATGCCATCTCTCTGGCCCTTCACACTGTCCTGACTCACCTGGACAGACAGGGCACATATGTGAGGATGCTCTTCATTGACTATAGCTCTGCATTCAATACGGTCATCCCCACCAAGCTCACCACCAAACTCCACCAGCTAGGCCTCAGCTCACCGATATGCGATTGGATCCTGAACTTTCTCATGGAGCGACCGCAGGCAGTGAGACTGGGCCCGCACCTGTCCTCCACTATCACCCTGAGCACCGGCACACCACAGGGCTGTGTACTAAGCCCCATGCTCTACTCCCTCTTCACTCACGACTGTGTCCCTGCATTCGACACCAACACCATCGTGAAGTTTGCAGACGACACAACAGTGATTGGGCTGATCACCAACGGTGATGAAACAAACTGCAGAGCGGAGGTGCAGAACCTGGCGGACTGGTGCGCCAATAACCACTTGGCACTAAACACCTCCAAGACCAAGGAGCTGATTATTGACTTCAGGAGGTCCCATACTGGAGAACACGCCCCAATCTCCTTTTACGGGGAAAGTGTGGAGAGAGTGTCCAGCTTTAAGTTTCTGGGCACTCACATTTCAGAAGACCTCACATGGTCCACAAACACCGCTGCGCTGGTCAAGAAGGCACAGCAACGACTGTTCATCCTGAGGACATTAAAAAAGACTGGTCTGCCCCAACAGCTGCTGACAACATTCTACCGCTGCACCACAGAGAGCATACTAACATATGGCATCTCTGTGTGGTATCTCAGCTGCACGGAGGCGGAGAGGAGAGCTCTTCAGCGCGTCGTCAACAGAGCGCAGCGGATCATCGGGACAGAGCTACCAGCCTTGGAGGGCATCTACCACACGCGGTGCCTCACGAAGGCCCTCAGCATCCATAAGGACTCATCACACCCCTGTCACGGTCTGTTTCAACTACTTCCCTCCGGCAGACGTTACAAGGCCTTCTACGCCCGAACCTCCAGACTCAGGAACAGTTTTATCCCAAGAGCTATAGCGGCTCTGAACCGGCCCTAATGAGTGCCCCCCCACCCACCCCCTTTGGACAGTCTCCCTCAGATGGTCACGTCAATCAATTCAGCTTGCTTATTTATGTATTGTATTTAGAAACATAGAAACATAGAAATTAGGTGCAGGAGTAGGCCATTCGGCCCTTCGAGCCTGCACCGCCATTCAATACGATCATGGCTGATCATCCAACTCAGTATCCCGTACCTGCCTTTTCTCCATACCCTCTGATCCCTTTAGCCACAAGGGCCACATCTAACTCCCTCTTAAATATAGCCAATGTACTGGCCTCGACTACCCTCTGTGGCAGAGAGTTCCAGAGATTCACCACTCTCTGTGTGAAAAAAGTTCTTCTCAGCTCGGTTTTAAAGGATTTCCCCCTTATACTTAAGCTGTGACCCCTTGTCCTGGACTTCCCCAACATCGGGAGCAATCTTCCTGCATCTAGCCTGTCCAACCCCTTAAGAATTTTGTAAGTTTCTATAAGATCCCCTCTCAATCTCCTAAATTCTAGAGAGTATAAACCAAGTCTATCTAGTCTTTCTTCATAAGACAGTCCTGACATCCCAGTAATCAGTCTGGTGAACCTTCTCTGCACTCCCTCTATGGCAATAATGTCCTTCCAATAATGTCCTTTATTTACCTTTCTTGTACATCAGTGGAGCTGCACACTAAATCTCGTTGCACTTACGTGCAATGACAATAAAAGATATTATTATTATTATTGAAGTCGGCATGGAGAGACGTTTGTTTCTGTCTGGCGCTGGGATGTTGTGGTTAAAGGCAGGAGGAGGTCGTGAACCCTCTGGGGGGTGAAAGGTCATCTGTGGTTGCCTGGAGCTGGAGAGACTGAGTGAAAAAATAGAGAGATAGAGAGAGAGATAGACACACACACGCACACAGGCAGAGACAGAGAGAGGGAGACAGAGATATCCAGGCTACGGTATGTGACTTTAAAAAAAAATTCACATTGATTGCCATTACAGACTGAGGGGCTGAGGGCTCTTTTATTCTTATTTCCTTATGTTCTTTTTTCATAGTGTACATCATGTTAAGCTCTTCACCGACACCGACATGATCAAGTTCAGGTTCAAGTGAGTTTATTGTCATGTGTCCCTGTATAGGACAATGAAATTCTTGCTTTGCTTCAGCACAACAGAACATAGTAGGCATTGACTACAAAACAGATCAGTGTGTCCATATACCATAATATAAATATATACACACATGAATAAATAAACTGATCAAGTGCAAAATAACAGATAATGGGTTATTAATGTTCAGAGTTTTGTCCGAGCCAGGTTTAATAGCCTGATGGCTGTGGGGAAGTAGCTATTCCTGAACCTGGTTGTTGCAGTCTTCAGGCTCCTGTACCTTCTACCTGAAGGTAGCAGGGAGATGAGTGTGTGGCCAGGATGGTGTGGGTCTTTGATGATACTGCCAGCCTTTTTGAGGCAGCGACTTCGACAAATCCCCTCGATGGAAGGAAGGTCAGAGCCGATGATGGACTGGGCAGTGGTCACTACTTTTTGTAGTCTCTTCCTCTCCAGAGCGCTCAAGTTGCCGAACCAAGCCACGATGCAACCGGTCAGCATGCTCTCTGCTGTGCACCTGTAGAAGTTAGAGAGAGTCAAGTCAAGTCAAGTCAAGTTTATTCGTCACATACACATACGAGATGTGCAGTGAAATGAAAAGTGGCAATGCCCGCGGACTTTGTGCAAAAAGACAAACAAACAACCAAACAAACTATAAACACAATCATAAACACACACATATTCTTTTACATATTAAATATTGGAAGGAAAAACGTTCAGTAAAGTTAGTCCCTGGTGAGATAGGAGTTTACAGTCCGAATGGCCTCTGGGAAGAAACTCCTTCTCAACCTCTCCGTTCTCACAGCATGGCAACGGAGGTGCCTGTGGAGTGTGGGGGAGAGAGAGGGTGGGAGAGTGGTGAGAGGCAGAGTGTGGAGGAGGGAGAATGTGGAGGAGAGTGGAGAGAGGGTGAGAGGGAGAGAGGGAGAGAGGGAGAGAGAGAGAGATGGTGAGTGTGGGGGAGAGAGTACAGCAGCTGAGGAAGAAGGAGGGGTGGAGAGGGTGGGGGAAATCAAGTCAATTTTATTTCTATAGCACAATTCAAAATAACTCTCGTTGACCAAAGTGCTTTACATCAGTGCAGGTTCTACACTGGTACTGCAGAGAGAGACACAGGGAGAGAGGGGGAAGGGAGAGGGTGGAGGAAGACAGGGGGAGAGAGAGAAGAGATGTGGGGGAAAAGCAGGAACGGGGTACTAATTTTGGATGATCAGCCATGATCATATTGAAGGGTCGAATGGCCTACTCCTGCGCCTAATTTTCTATATTTTTTCTGGGATATCCTGCACCCATGGACTTTTCCAAAGAGGAGGTCGCCGCATAGTGTTTAAGAAAGAACCGCAGATGCTGGTAAAATAGAAGGTAGACACAAAATGCTGGAGAAACTCAGCGGGTGAGGCAGCATCTGTAGACACTAGACAACAGGTGCAAGAGTAGGCCATTCGGCCCTTCGAGCCAGCACCACCCTGGCCACGCTCTCATCTCGCTTCTACCACCGGGAAGTAGTTACAGGAAGCCTGAAAACTGCATCGGCCATACATCCATCAGGCTATTAAACTCTCCAACCTCCAAATACACTCCAAAATATATAAAAGAGGGGGAATTATTTTTTGTCTTTGCACTACCATGAACTATTTATTTATGTGTGTTTGTTTTTATATACACTGATTTTTTTTGTGTGTGTATCCTGGGTTTTACAGAGCCGTGTGCTGCTGCAAGCAGTTATTTCTTTGTACTGTTTTGGGACATATGGCAACAAATCACTCTTGACTCCAATATTTTGTTTAGACAAAGAGGGGAAGAGATTGAACTATATTTCACCTTCCATCACAGTGCGGAAAGTGGAGGAGTCACTGTGGTGGATGTTTATGTTAAAATGTGTTTTGTGTGTTCTGTTGCTTTTTATTAGTATGACTGCACGGTAATCAAATTCATTGTATGTTGCAAAACATACATGGCTAATATAGTATGATTATGATGATGAGAAACAGGCCCTTCGGCCCACCAAGTCCGTGCCGACCAGCGATCCCCGCACATTAACACTATCCTACACACACGAGGGACAATTTACATTTACACCAAGGCCACTTAAACTACAAACCTGTACATCAAGAGTCAAGAGTGTTTTATTGTCATATGTCCCGGATAGAACAATGACTTGCTGCAGCACAATTGAATATAATATGTTAAAAAACCGAAGATCTCGGAGAAAAACCACGCAGGTCACGGGGAGAACGTACAAACTCCGTACAGACAGCACCTGTAGTCGGGACCGAACCCGGGTCCCTGGCGCTGTGAGGCAGCAACTCTACCGCTGTCCCACCTTGCACCGACTGTTGCATTACCGCCTTGAAATCATTAAATGATGTTAGTCGTGTGCAACTCGAATGATTCACTCATTGGCTGTCAATGCGAAGTTTACACCAATTTCTTCCCTCCTTGGGTTTGAACCCATTCTTCCAAAGATCCGTTCCACAGTAAACGAATCTGTTGTGTGGAGAGCAAATGCTACAAACACACTTTAAATTTGTAGAGTCGGCGGACTTTAGGACCCGGGGGTGCCCGGAGCTCAGGACCCGCCGCCCGCGGCTGCTGATGAACCGGGAAGGGAGATTGTTTCAATCTTTATATTTTCACAAAAGTAATTTCTGTTCCGTTGCCGGACGCGGTTAACGCGTTAAAATGAACGGATCGACAGACAGACAGCTCTGATTTCAGTTGCTGTTTATTTCACTCTTCCCACATTTACATTCCACCTGGTTTTATTTCCGCGCTCACTGGGGTTTTACGACACGGAATTTTGGGATTAAATGGGAGCCGTTCATTCAGCGCCGACTTGTTGTCCACCGGGTTTCTGCCCCACAGCCCCTGAGCCCCGCTCCTGACGCCGGTCCCGGGACCCGACCCTTTTACACACCCGGAGCGGAACCGGAGCAGATTCTCAGCCAGTTTTCATCCTGAAGCCAGAAGAAAGGATAAAGTTTCCCCGTGAATTTATTCCCGGTGAAGCTGTGGAGATGGGACTTGCTGTTCGCGTCGTAAAATGAAACTGTCCCAGACTCGTAACTGAGATAAACTCCCAGCCTCCCGGGGATGGGACGGGCGGGGAGAGGGGATGGAGGGGAGGTGAATGCATCAAACTCGTCATCCCACCGCCTGATGCTCCAGACACCAGTCTCCGGGGTCAGTGTGAGTCCCTTCCGCTCCACAGACTCTGCGGCGACTCCCAGACACCAGCGCTGACTCCCTGCCACCTCCACCTCCCAGTAATGTCTCCCCGATGTGAATCCCTCCGATCCCAGCACACACGCATACACTGTAAACCTCTTCCCGGTGTCAGGGAGACTCCTCCAGGTCTCGGTCACTCTCACCCTCTTCCGATCCTCAGACACCTCGAGCCGCGCATGCGCTGTTTCCACATCCAGGGTGATGGAGACTGGGGGGAGAAGCAGAGAATCAGAGAATCCCCGGGGGTCGGGGGGAGACTCGGGCACAGGCGGGCGGCCAACTGAACCCTTGCCCAACAACGGGATGGAGAGGGGAATTTCACGAGGCGGGCAGGGTGGACGGGGAGGACGGGTGACAATAGACAATAGGTGCAGGAGTAGAGGCCATTCGGGCCATTCGGGCCAGCACCGCCATTCAATGTGATCATGGCTGATCATCCACATTCAGTACCCCATTCCTGCCTTCTCCCCATATCCCCTGACTCTGCTATCTTTAAGTGCCCTATCTGGCTCTCTCTTGAAAGTATCCAGAGAATCGGCCTCCACCACCCACTGAGGCAGAGAATTCCACAGACTCACAACTATCTGTGAGAAAAAGTGTTTCCTCATCTCCGTTCTAAATGGCCGACCCCTTATTCTTAAACTGCAGCCCCTGGTTCTGGACTCCCCCAACATCGGGAACATGTTTCCTGCCTCTAGTGTGTCCAAACACTTAATAATCTTACATGTTTCAATAAGAAATCCTCTCATCCTTCTAAACTCCATAATATACAAGTCCAGCCGCTCCATTCTCTCAGCATATGACAGTCCCGCCATCCCGGGAATTAACCTTGTAAACCTACGCTGCACTCCCTCAATAGCAAGAATGTCCTTCCTCAAATTAGGGGACCAAAACTGCACACAATATTCCAGGTGCGGTCTCACGAGGGCTATGTACAACTGCAGAAGGACCTCTTTGCTCCTATACTCAACTCCTCTTGTTATTAAGGCCAACAGGCCAAAACTGCACACAATACTCCAGGTGTGGTCTCACTAAGGCTCTGTACAACTGCAGAAGGACCTCTTTGCTCCTATACTCAACTCCTCTTGTTATAAAGGCCAACATGCCATTCACTTTCTTCACTGCCTGCTGTACCTGCATGATTACTTTCATTGACTGATGAACAAGGACCCCCAATGGTAATTTGGAAATTTGAGGTTGTTAAAGAGGAGATAGAGGTGTGGGGAGGAGTCACCATGATCATAGTGAATGGGGGGGAGACGTGAGGGGCCAGATGACCTGCCCCTGTTACTTTCAATGGAGGGTGAGAGCGAGGGAGAGGGGTGGTTTGGACCATGGAAGGAAGCAGAGGTTGAATGATTGGGTGTTGGACAGAATGGGTGGATACTTGTGGTTGCAGGGTCGCTGAAAGAGGGGATTCACGGGTGGATTTGATGGGTGTGTACAACCAAGAACACACTGATCTCATTGTGAACCAATATATGAACTTCACTGAGGGACTTGACAATGTTGCGCATGTAAGGCTGGTCCAGAAAGTGAAGGCAGGTGGGATCCAAGGCGAGCTGGTGAAATGGATCCAAAATTGGCTTGGTGGTTGGAGGTAGAAGGTAGCGGTAGAAGGATGAGTTTTCTGCTTGGAGGTCTGTGACTGGTGGAGTGCAGCAGAGATCGGTGCTGCAACCTTTGCTGTTTATATTATATGTTCATGGCTTGGATGTGAATGTAGGAAGTGTGATTAGTAAGTCTGTGGAGGACTCAAAAATTGTGGATAGACTGGAGACAGAGTCCACTGTTGTTCCTTATTTATATACACGATTGGGTGTGTATGTAGGTTGCACGGTTAGTCAGTTTGCAGATGGAACTAAAATTGGTGACATTGTGGAGAGTGAAGAAGGTTATCTGAGAGTAAATGGGATCCCTGTGAACTGGGCCAATGGGCTCAGGAACGGCAGGTGGGATTTATTCATGTGAAGGTGAGGTGATGCACTTTGCTGAGACAAACCAGGGCAGGACATACACAGTAAACGGGGAACTTTATAGAACTGAGAGATTGCGGGCTGCAGGTATACAGTGCCATGGAAGATGCAACAGTGACAGGCAGGGTGGTGAAGAATGTGTTTGTCACTAATGCTTTCATAGGTCAGGATATTAATTACAGCATTTGATACAATAAGGTTGTTAGCAAATTAGAGAGGGTGCAAAAGGATTTATGATAATTTCATTGTCTGAAGGACCGGGTTATAAGGAGACGATGGACAGGCAAGGACATATTTCTTTGGATCCCATTAGGATAGAAACATAGACAATAGGTGCAGGAGTAGGCCATTCGGCCCTTCGAGCCTGCACCATTCGCCATTCAATATGATCATGGCTGATCATCCAACTCAGTATCCTGTACCTGCCTTCTCTCCATACCCCCTGATCCCTTTAGCCACAAGGGCCACATCTAACTCCCTCTTAAATATAGCCAATGAACTGTTCCCCAACATCGGGAACAATCTTCCTGCATCTAGCCTGTCCAACCCCTTAAGAATTTTGTAAGTTTCTATAAGATCCCCTCTCAATCTTCTGAATTCCAGCGAGTACAAGCCGAGTCTATCCAGTCTTTCTTCATATGAAAGACCTGACATCCCAGGAATTAGTCTGGTGAACCTTACGCATCTGTGGAGAACATGGATAGGTGACGTTTCACAGAGTGCTGGAGTAACTCAGCGGGTCAGGCAGCATCTGTGGAGAACATGTCCTGACATCCCAGGAATCAGTCTGGTGAACCTTCTCTGTACTCCCTCTATGGCAAGAATGTCTTTCCTCAGATTAGGATTTTATAGATGTGTATAAGATCTACATAAGGTGCACAGATAATGTGAATAGCCACAGTATTTTACCCAAGGCAGGAGAGTCTAAACCTCTGACTTTATGATGCTTCCCAGCTGATGAGTTTAGTGGTAGATCAAATCTCCAATTTCCCTTCAGATTTTGTGGGGAAGTTCAAACCGGGCTGTGCGAGGCTGGGAAATTACAAGGTGTTAGGTGTTAGGTGTCAGGAAAATGTATAAGCTCTACCTCGCTTGAAGTCCTCAGGTATTTCTTTGAATGTGGTATTGAACGAATTAGGGCAATAAAACTTTTCAATCGGCAAGGCTTCATCATTGGACAAATCATTGGATAAAGTCAGCATGGATTTATGAAGGGTAAATCATGTCTGACGAATCTTATAGAATTTTTCGAGGATGTAACTAGTAGAGTGGATAAGGGAGAACCAGTGGATGTGTTATATCTGGACTTTCAGAAGGCTTTCGACAAGGTCCCACATAAGAGATTAGTATACAAACTTAAAGCACACGGTATTGGGGGTTCAGTATTGATGTGGATAGAGAACTGGCTGGCAGACAGGAAGCAAAGAGTAGGAGTAAACGGGTCCTTTTCACAATGGCAGGCAGTGACTAGTGGGGTACCACTAGGCTCAGTTCTGGGACCCCAGCTATTTACGATATATATTAATGATTTGGACGAGGGAATTGAATGCAACATCTCCAAGTTTGCGGATGACACAAAGCTGGGGGGCAGTGTTAGCTGTGAGGAGGATGCTGGGAGGCTGCAAGGTGACTTGGATGGGCTGGGTGAGTGGGAAAATGCATGGCAGATGCAGTATAATGTGGATAAATGTGAGGTTATCCACTTTGGTGGCAAAAACAGGAAAGTAGATTATTATCTGAATGGTGGCCGATTAGGAAAGGAGGAGATGCAACGAGACCTGGGTGTCATGGTACACCAGTCATTAAAAGTAGGCATGCAGGTCCAGCAGGCAGTGAAGAAGGCGAATGGTATGTTAGCATTCATAGCAAAAGGATTTGAGTATAGGAGCAGGGAAGTTCTACTGCAGTTGTACAGGGTCTTGGTGAGACCACACCTGGAGTATTGCGTACAGTTTTGGTCTCCTAATCTGAGGAAAGACATTCTTGCCATAGAGGGAGTACAGAGAAGGTTCACCAGACTGATTCCTGGGATGTCAGGACTTTCATATGAAGAAAGACTGGATAGACTCGGTTTGTACTCGCTAGAATTTAGAAGATTGAGGGGGGATCTTATAGAAATGTACAAAATTCTTAAGGGGTTGGACAGGCTAGATGCAGGAATATTGTTCCCGATGTTGGGGAAGTCCAGAACAAGGGGTCACAGTTTAAGGATAAAGGGGAAATCTTTTAGGACCGAGATGAGGAAAACCTTTTTCACACAGAGAGTGGTGAATCTCTGGAATTCTCTGCCGCAGAAGGTAGTTGAGGCCAGTTCATTGGCTATATTTAAGAGGGAGTTAGATGTGGCCCTTGTGGCTAAAGGGATCAGGGGGTATGGAGAGAAGGCAGGTACAGGATACTGAGTTGGATGATCAGCCATGATCATATTGAATGGCGGTGCAGGCTCGAAGGGCCGAATGGCCTACTCCTGCACCTATTTTCTATGTTTCTATGTTTCTCTGTGTGAAAAAACTTTTCAATCGGCAAGGCATCATCTGCCACCGACAGTGGTTTTGCTTCATCACGAACCCTGCAAATATTTAACAGCTGGTTATAAACTGAGCATGAGAAATGTTTTGAGTTGTTCCACAAAAACTCACAATGTTTTCCACAAGACAATGTCCTGCCTTCGCTTGCGACCAGCTTCCTCCTGAAAGAAATAAAACACAAATCTCAATTGACTGAGATGGACCGTCCTCATCCCGACAGCGGGAATTTCACCAAATTTCTACAACCCTCTGATAATTCCCATTTCCCAACTCTTATCACCACTGACATGCAGAGAGAAAGCGGATATTGTCGCAGAGATGTAGAACGATGGGGGAAAGCACAAGGAACGTTCGTGAGAATGACGTCATAACTGAGAGGATGGAACTTAATGAAAAGACTGGGCAGGTCGTGGGATTTCATCTGGAGAAGATGTCAGGAATGATGGGAGGCAATATCGGTGGATTTAAATGTGTGGGGATGAAATAATATCTCAAATCGAAGGGGAGACCAATAAATAAAGCTGAAATGTAACGTGGTCTTCAATAAATACTGAAAGAAATGCAGTCATGAGAACATGGACTGTGAGACCACATCTGGAGTATTGTGTACAGTTTTGGTCTCCTAATTTGAGGAAGGACATCCTTGTGATTGAGGCAGTGCAGCGTAGGTTCACGAGTTTGATCCCTGGGATGGCGCGATTGTCATATGAGGAAAGATTGAAAAGACTAGGCTTGTATTCACAGGAGTTTGGAAGGGCAATCTTATAGAAACATATAAAATTATAAAAGGACTGGACAAGCTAGATGCAGGAAAAATGTTCCGAATGTTGGGCGAGTCCAGAACCCGGGGCCTCAGTCTTAGAATAAAGGGGAAGCCATTTAAGACTGAGGTGAGAAAAAGCGTTTTCACCCAGAGAGTTGTGAATTTGTAGAATTCCCCTCCACAGAGGGCAGTGGAGGCCAAGTCGCTGGATGGATTTAAGAGAGAGTTAGATAGAGCTCTAGAGGCTAGTGGAATCAAGGGATATCGGGAGAAGGCAGGCACGGGTTATTGATTGGGGCAATCAGCCATGATCACAATGAATGGCGGTGATGGCTCGAAGGGCTGAATGGCCTCCTCTTGTACGTATTGTCTATGTTCCTTTGTTTCTATGGTCTCACTTGCATTGAAGGGACTGAAACCAACAGCAGAGATAAATTTAAGTGCAAACACAAGTATAAACACATTAGGGCTCCTGGATTTTGGGGTATTGTTACCGGATGTGGAGAGTAGATGGGAGGGATGATGAGTGGAGCAGAAAACATGACTGGATAGGATGGGCCAAATGGCCTTTCTGATGTAGAATGGGATGTCATTCTATGGTAAAACAAGGTGGACAAAACAAACAGAGCAAATTCCCCCAAGGTGACCACCCACTGCTGATGGGAACCGGATATAGATGATCAATCTGATGTGTGCGCCACGTTCTAGATTTCAATGTTAATCCCCACAATGTGGTCATGGTTGATCTAGCCCAGGACTCAACTCCTCCTCTTTGCCCCAATTACAATCCCCAAATTTTCAAAAATGTATCCTCCTCTGGTTTAAATACGTTTATCATGTTAAACTTCTCAGAGTCTCTAGGTTGGAGAATCCGAGAGATTTACTGCCCTCTGTCCATTCGTGGTCCTTGGGATCAGATATAGGATCACCCGTCGTTGTTCTAAACGCTACAGAATACAAACACCTCTCTACATTCCGGTCAGGTATTCCTGAGATCCCATAGATTATGCGGGAGGCCAATTAGTTTGTGAACAACAACAGCTGAAACAGATTAAACATTTACCCAGTTCTGAATTACTGGTAAATCAGCATTTATTTCGGAAATGTCACCCACCATTTTGTGACTGTGCACTTTCACTTCACCAAACTGTAGTGTAACCCCTCACCTTCAGAAACACCACACTGTCTTTTTGATCCATCTGTTGCTGCAACTTTAAAAGTTCCTCCTGAATAGATTTTAAATTCTCTCGAATCTCTCCAAGATTTGTCTCCATTGTATTTAGAATCTTCTTCTCTTGCTCCCGGATATCTGCCAGTGTGCGCTGCTCTTTCTCAGTGAGAATCTGGTGCAGTTCAGCAAACTGGGATGTGATCTGTGACTGAAGGTTGTGTGACTGTTCCTGTGAAATAAAAGGTGAAGATCAATATATGATGTCACTGGTTGTATTTCATCACGACTTTAACAGTGACATTTGTCCCGGGCATTTTTTATTTGCTTTGGTAATGCAATTATTTGTCTAAATGCTTCTGATACTTCCAGAACCAGGGGCCACACAGTTTAAGAATAAGGAGCAAGCCATTTAGAACGGAGACGAGGAAACACTTTTTCTCAGAGAGAGTGGTGAGTCTGTGGAGTTCTCTGCCTCAGAGGGCGGTGGAGGCCAGTTCTCTGGATGATTTCAAGAGAGCTAGATAGTGCTCTTAAAAATAGCGGAGTCAGGGGATATGGGGAGAAGGCAGGAACGGGGTACTGATTGTGGATGATCAGCTATGATCACATTGAATGGCGGTGCTGGCTCCAAGGGCCTACTCCTGCACCTATTGTGTATTGAAATGTCGTGAGGGTAATGTTATAACCCATCAATCCTCTACCCCCAATACAATTCCCCGCTGCCTGTTCCTTTTCACGTGCTCATTAATACCCATTTATCCGTCCACCACCCACTTTCCCAGGGATTATAACAGTCACCGATTGGCCATTGAACCAGCGTGTATTGGGGACATGGAAGGAATCCGACACGCTTCCCATTCACCACTTCGCACCTACTTAAGGCAAAACTCCAGTATGAAAAGAGTGGACGCTTTCCCACCCCAACCAACACTTCACACCCACTCACAGCCTGACCTCAGTCTGCAAAGACTGGGCCCTTCTACACCCACCCCCACTCCAATCACCACTTCACACCCAATGACTGCACTTCCACAGACACCTCAGTCAAGCTTCTCAAGTTTGCGGATGACACAACCCTGGTTGGACTGATCCAGGATGGGGATCTCTGTACTCTTTTCAGTTTGACATATTCCTTTAACATGGTGCCCAGAACTGAACACAATATTCTAAATGCGGTCTCACCAACGTCTTATACAACTGCAACATGACCTCCCAACTTCTATACTCAATACTCTGACTGATGAAGGACAAAGTGCCAAAATAGTGCAAAGTGCCGAAGGGCCTGTTTCCACACTGTATCACTCTATGACTCTATCTTTCCCTCTCAAACCCATTCTCCTGCCTTCTCCCCATTACCTCTGACACCCGTATCAATCAAGAATCTATCAATCTCCTCCTGAAAAATGTCCATTGACTTGACCTCCACAGCTATCTGTGGCAATGAATTCCACAGTTCACCACCCTCTGACTTAAGAAATTCCTGCTCATCTCCTTCCTAAAGGAATGTCTTTTAATTCTTCGGCTGTGGCCACTGGCCCTAGACTCTCCCACTAGTGGAAACATCCTCTCCAAATCCACACCATCTAGGTTTTTACCAGGCTGGGACAGACGGCAACAGCTTCACACCGTGTCCCAAAGCTCGTGTCCTGTCCTGCATCACCCAAGGCAGCAGAGACGTTATAGGAGAGGGCAAGCACCGTAACAAAGTATCTCACAATGGTTTGGGTAACATTCAGGAATGTTTATGCATGCCACATCATGAATATTACTGAAGAACGGTCTTGACCCGAACTATAATCTATAGCTTTTCTCCAGAGATGCTGCCTGACCCACTGAGTTACTCCAGCACTTTGTGACATATCACCTATCCATGTTCTCCAGTGATGCTGCCTGACTCACTGAGTTACTCCAGCACTCTGTGACATGTCACCTATCCATGTTCTCCCCAGATACTGCCTGACTCGCTGAGTTACTCCAGCACTCTGTGAAACGTCGCGTATTCATATTCTCTGCAGATGCTGTCTGACCCACTGAGTTACTCCAGCACTTTGTGACTAGTTTCCCTTCACGCATCTGTCCAAACCCACTCTCCCCCCTCCTTTCCTATGTTCCTTTCCACCCATAAACCTCTCTGTGCCTTTACATTTCACTCCTCTTTCAAATCTGCTCTACTTATCTACATGCATTTTTCTTCTTCACTTTTTAGTCATAGAATGATGCAGTGTGGAAACAGGCCCTTCAGCCCAACTTGCCCACACTGACCGACATGTCTCATCTAAACTAGTCCCACTCACACGCGTTTGGCCCATATCCATCTAAATCTGTCCTATCCATGTACGTGTCCAAATGTCTCTTAAACATTAGGATAGTCCCAGCCTTAACTACCTCCTCTGGCAGCTCGTTACATACACCCAACACCCTTTGTGTGAAAAAGCTACCTCAGATTCCTGTTAATTTCTGAAATATTGCTCATAGGTTTGGTGCAAAAATGCTCCAAAACAAGGCTCAGAATGGATCAGAGAGCATCTAAAACCCCAGAGCTTCCAGGGCCCTTAAACGGGCCCTGGACCCTGGCATCGAGGGACTTCATGCTTCGCGCTCATGATGTGCGCAGCACGCACACTATTCCACATTAAGTTTTTTATAATCCTGTCATGCCACCCCCTTTTTGAAAAGCATCGTACGGGCCTGATATTTAATACTGGACTTATGGGGCGATTCAACGTCCTCTGGTTCCAGTCGTGAATTACATCATTTGTCCAGCAAGGGTCGCCCTATAACCATATAATAACCATATAACAATTACAGCACGGAAACAGGCCATCTCGGCCCTACAAGTCCGTGCCGAACAATTATTTTCCCCTAGTCCCATCTACCTGCACTCAGACCATAACCCTCCATTCCTTTCCCATCCATATACCTATCCAATTTATTTTTAAATGATAAAATCGAACTTGCCTCCACCACCTTCACTGGAAGCACATTCCACACAGCTACCACTCTCTGAGTAAAGAAGTTCCTCCTCATGTTACCCCTAAACTTCTGTTCATTAATTCTAAAGTCATGTCCTCTTGTTTGAAGCTTCCCTACTCTCAACGGGAAAAGCTTGTCCACGTCAACTCTGTCTATCCCTCTCATCATTTTAAAGACCTCTATCAAGTCCCCCCTTAACCTTCTGCGCTCCAGAGAATAAAGACCTAACTTATTCAACCTTTCTCTGTAACTTAGTTGCTGAAACCCAGGCAACATTCTAGTAAATCTCATCTGTACTCTCTCTATTTTGTTAACATCCTTCCGCTAATTGGGCGACCATAATTGTACACCATACTCCAGAATTGGTCTCACCAATGCCTTGTACAATTTTAACATTTCATCCCAACTTCTATACTCAATGGTACACAAAATTGCTGGAGAAACTCAGCGGGTGCAGTAGCATCTATGGAGCGAAGGAAATAGGCGACGTTTCGGGCCGAAACCCTTCTTCAGACAGTCTGAAGAAGGGTTTCAGCCCGAAACGTCGCCTAAGATACCTTCGATCTTCCAGCATCTGCAGTTCCTTCTTGAACATTCTATACTCAATGGTCTGATTTATAAAGGCTAGCATACCAAAAGCTTTCTTTTCCACCCTATCTACATGAGATTCCACCATCAGGGAACTGTGCACAGTTGTTCCTAGATCCCTCTGTTCAACTGCATTCCTCAAGTCGCTACCATTTACCATGTACGTCCTATTTTGATTTGTCCTGCCAAGATGTATCACCTCACACTTATCAGCATTAAACCCCTAAACCTCTATCAAGTCCCCCCTTAACCTTCTGCGCTCCAGAGAATAAAGACCTAACTTATTCAACCTTTCTCTGTAACTTAGTTGTTGAAACCCAGGCAACATTCTAGTAAATCTCCACTGTACTCTCTCTATTTTGTTGACGTCCTTCCTATAATTGGGCGAGCAAAATTAATTGTTACCCTCTTGCGTTTAATATCTGTGTGACAAGCCTTGGAATTTTCTTCCATCCTATTCGCCAATGATCCTACATTGCCACTTCAAACACCCCCTGGTTCCTCTTGCTCCCTGTAGGTCAGCAAGAGGGGAACCATATTATCTTTGTCTCCACAGACATCATGTTGCCAGCTTGTGACCAGATGTTCATGTCAGACTAAGAGAGGATCTGGCTTGAACCACATGGAAATTATGACAATGCTCAATGTGATAAGTACAACTACTCTGCCCGATAAAGATGCTGCCAGTCCTGCCATGGAATGGTGTGTGTTAATGGGAGTAAGGCAGTAATATGGCACTGGAGAAAATAAACCATTTATTTGGAGACACTAGATCGGAATCATGATCATGTCAGCCAGGATCTGAGGAGGGAAACAGAGAAACATAGAAAATAGGTGCACGAGTAGGCCATTCGGCCCTTCGAGCCTGTACCGCCATTTAATATGATCATGGCTGATCATCCAACTCAGTATCCTGTACCTGCCTTCTCTCCATACCCCCTGATCCCTTTAGCCACAAGGGCCACATCTAACTCCCTCTTAAATATAGCCAATGAACTGGCCTCAACTACCTTCTGTGGCAGAGAATTCCAGAGATTCACCACTCTCTGTGTGAAAAATGTTTTTCTCATCTCGGTCCTAAAAGATTTCCCCCTTATCCTTAAACTGTGCCCCCTAGTTCTGGACTTCCCCAACATCGGGAACAATCTTCCTGCATCTAGCCTGTCCAACCCCTTAAGAATTGTGTACGTTTCTCTAAGATCCCCCCTCAATCTTCTAAATTCTAGCGAGTACAAACCGAGTCTATCCAGTCTTTCTTCATATGAAAGTCTGCCATCCCAGGAATCAGTCTGGTAACGTACACATGACGGGTCTGGACAAGAGCCTCTTTCCATCTTATGGAATAGATGGGAGAGTGCTGGTAAATAGAGGCGAAGGGGAAGGAACTGGGGGCGATAAATGGCAAGAGATACGTGAATTTGGGTGAGGATGGCAGACCGATGGATATTCCCGCTGCTGATGGCGACGGGGAGAAAACTTGCAACATAATTGGAATCTGAACAGAGAGAATGTGCTGGGTGCCAAGTAGGATGGGTTGGGGATCAGCGGTTGGAGAAGGGGAAGCAACATGGTGACGGGGATTGGGGATGAAAATAAATACCTGTGGGGGAGAATTGGATGAACAGGGAGATCTGAAGGGGATAAGGTTTACCTGTAACTGGAGAATACAATGTACATGCCGTTGGGTTGTAGGCTGATCAAACTATGAGGTGTTCGTCTGCCCTACCAACTGATTTGTTTGAATCAGCCCTGAATTATTGGGGAATTCTGCATTTATCGCACACTGTTACCCACTATTTTGTGATTGTGCCCTTATACTGAATCAAAGTGAATATGTAACTCCTTACCTTCAGAAATATCAAACTGTCCATTTGATTCATCCGCTCCTGCAGATTTAGGAGTTGCTCTTGAATAGAGTTTAACTTCTTTTGAATCTCTCATCGATTATTCTCCATTGGGTTTAGAACGCTCTCCTCTTCTTCCCGGAGTTCCTTGTGAAAGCGCTGCTCTTTCTCATTGAGAATCTGGCGCAGTTCAGCAAATAACGATGTGATGTGGGTCAACAGGTTCTGTGACTGTTCCTGTCACATGAAAGATGAAGATAAATAATATCGAGCCTGGAATCTAAGACAATAGCACAAGATCAGATAAGGGAAACTGGAAACCTTACCCGAACTCCAGAAATCTTCTGTTTCTGTTACTGCTCCATTTGCTCCCCCGCTGATTTATCTTTTGTGAGAGTTTCTAAGGATGTTTTAATCCGCTCCTGTGGATTGAGATTCAGATTCAGCGAGTAAAATAATTAGACCAGACAGAACCAATGAACGGGTCAAGAGCTTCAAATTCCTGGGCGTGCACATCTCTGAAGATCTCTCCTGGTCCGAGAACACTAATGCAATTATCAAGAAAGCTCATCAGCGCCTCTACTTCCTGAGAAGATTACGGAGAGTCGGTTTGTCAAGGAGGACTCTCTCCAACTTCTACAGGTGCACAGTAGAGAGCATGCTGACCGGTTGCATCGTGGCTTGGTTCGGCAATTTGAGCGCCCCGGAGCGGAAAAGACTACAAAAAGTAGTAAACACTGCCCAGTCCATCATCGGCTCTGACCTTCCTTCCATCGAGGGGATTTATCGCAGTCGCTGCCTCAAAAAGGCTGGCAGTATCATCAAAGACCCACACCATCCTGGCCACACACTCATCTCCCTGCTACCTTCAGGTAGAAGGTACAGGAGCCTGAAGACTGCAACAACCAGGTTCAGGAATAGCTACTTCCCCACAGCCATCAGGCTATTAAACCTGGCTCGGACAAAACTCTGATTATTAATAACCCATTTTCTGTTATTTGCACTTGATCAGTTTATTTATTCATGTGTGTATATATTTATATTATGGTATATGGACACACTGATCTGTTTTGTAGTAAATGCCTACTATGTTCTGTGTGCTGAAGCAAAGCAAGAATTTCATTGTCCTATCAGGGACACATGACAATAAACTCACTTGAACTTGAACTGTAGACACGGAACTGCACATTAAAGATTTACAAAGACAGCTGGAGAACTCAGTGGGTTAGGAAGCGAATCAACGGAGAGCCGCAGGCTGTCTCACCTGGAATGATTGCTGGAGTCCTTGTATGGATGCAAGCAGAGGTGTAGTCTACGTGATACGCAGGTATACGCCGTATACCCACTAAGAAAGCTCCAGCATTTCCGTATGCCCACTTAGAAATGCGCAATGACACGTATCCACTTCGATAGTGACAGAAGTTCTGTTTATTTTATGAATGAAAGTATGACAGTTCTGTCACAGAACTGTCATACTTTCATTCATAAATTCAACCTGTGCGCTGTGTCTCTGTCAGAGTCGCACTTTTCCTTGTCGGAAGTGGGAAAGTCCCGAGTTCCGAGTACAATGGAACGCAGCATTATAATAGCCATACAGAGGCTTCCGTCCATGGCCCGTGCCCGTGACCGTGGTGACCGCCCGTGACCTAGACCTGATGTCACGTCACCTAGACGGTCGGCGCCGAGGTGATGTCCAGTGGCTCAACAGTAAATATGAAGCGGAAGCAACAAACTACCCTTAGCCATTTAAACAAAAAACAAGCCTGCTGCTGCCTCGGCCGACACTCCAGCAGTCACTAGGACGTTAGATGAAGAAGAGGGAACTACAGCGGAGCCTGATGCCAGCAGTGTATCGGGTAAGTGAAAGTCGTATACAAGTGAACTTTAGCAGATATTAGACTACTAGCTACTAGCTTATAAGAGATTTCCCAAACTGAATGAATACCACACATATATTCACTAAACGGCCTTGCTAGCTCAATCTTGTTGTAGTAAAGTAGTAAATAACGTAGTTATTACACATTTTACTGTGAGACTGTGAGTGTGTGTGTGCTGAATATCTCCTTGTTCCTTCTAGATGATAACTCCTGGCCAGCCCTATGGACTGAGAGTCAGGCTAGGGAGTTTAAAAGCAGGCATTCTTGGTTAGAATGGAAGGACAGAAAGTTAGGTAAATATCAGCCAACTTGTAAAGCTGGTATAAACACATGAAGTCAACTTTATGCAAATGAGAGTATAGCTGGTTTATTTTCATCTTAAAGATACATTAATTTCACTTTTATACAATTAAATTATAATGATATTGTCACAGTGAAGCTTATTTACAGTTCATTCAATTATTTTGAATAGATTCTTATCCAGTTCAGAAGGTGTTATTGCTAATATAGATTCAAAAAAGACTACTTGTATGATGTTAATTAGTCATGTTTTTGTTTACTTCCAGTTTGTGCTATTTGCAGCTCAACAAAATCTACTGGCGTCTTAACAGAGAAAAGAATTTCCATATCTGAGGAGTGGGCGATGTTTAAGATCCAGTCATCAGGCTCAAGCAGACCAACAGCCCTGGCCTCCTCGAGAAACAAGATCAGACGGCATGAGATGTCCAGGGCACACGAAATAGCTCAGGAGCTCACTGAAAAGGGTGGACAGGATTTACTTGGGAATCTTGTGAGAGCTGTGTCAGACACTGTGTTAGCTGAGACAAATGCTGTATTCAGAACAGCATATTATCTTGCCAAGATGAACCGACCTTTCTCTGACCATGACGATCTCATTGAGCTTCAGGAAAAAAACGGTGTCAACATAGGCACAAGTCTGCACTCAAGGTTCAGTTCAACAAAAATTGTGGAACACATAGCAAAAAAGATGCAGACAAAAATAGTTGACAGCATTGTGTCATCTTCAAGCAAGCTGTCTGTTCTCATTGATGAGGCAACTTCTCTCAGCCGTAAATCAGCCATGATTGTCAATGTGAAGGCCTCTTTAGATGGAGCTACTCCTGAATTTGTTTTTTTGGACCTGGTGGAGCTGGAAAGCCAGAGGGCAGAGTCTATAGAGGAAGCTCTATTAAACTGTTTGGACACTGCAGGCTTTAGTGAAGAGTGGCTTCAAAACAACTGGATCTCATTTGTTTCTGATGGAGCCAGTGTTATGTTAGGCAAAAACTCTGGTGTGGCAACCAGGCTGACTGCAAGGTACCCTAACCTCTTCACATGGCACTGTATGAACCACCGTCTAGAACTGGCTGTAAATGATGCTGTGGATGAGGTTCAGGCAGTCAACCACTTCAAAGTTTTCATGGACAAACTCCACAATCTCTAGTCAGTCCAATAAAAATTCACGGGAACTTATGGAAGCAGCACAAGAAGTGGGCTCACAAGTCCTGAAGATTGGCAGAGTTTTAAACACCCGATGGGTTGCCAGCAGTTTCCGTTCTGTAAAGGTTGTGTGGAGGTCATACGAAGCACTTAGCAGACACTTTGAGAATGCTGCAGGAGACCAAACAAGAAACGGCAAAGAGAGGCAAACCTACAGAGGCCTGGCACATCGTATGCAAAGCAAGGAATTTCTTTGTGACCTTGGACTCATGTATGATGCACTATCTGAACTTTCAAACCTGTCCCAGCAATTACAGGCCCATTCAATCACACTTTTAAGAGCAGTACAGCTGCTGAAGCGCACCATCCGAGTGCTGGCATCATTTAAAGATTCTCCAGGAGAGAAATTGGAGGAAGCATTGAAAGCACAGGCTTTGGGACAGTTTGGATCAGTGTCCCTGGAGTCAAATGCTAAGCTCATGCCGATCAATACAAAGCAGTTCCTACAAAGTCTGATCAACAACATGGAGAAGCGGCTCTCATTTAAGGATGAAATGCTTCATGATCTCAGCATTCTGGATTCAAGCACCTGGCCATCAACACCTGGCATACGGCACGGTGAGTCACAGGTAAAACGACTGTGCAGGCGATTCAATCTTTGTCAAGAACAAGCTGTCAATGGAATGAGAGATTTCATCGAGCACCCAGAGAGTGAACCTGAATGCCTCAAACCACTCATCCACTGCATGCAGACCATCCCTTGCAGCACTGCAGAGTGTGAAAGGGGCTTCAGTCTGATGAATATTGTGTACACAGACCAAAGATCTAGAATGTTGTTGTCTAGTGTCAGCAATTTGATGATGATCAGCATCAATGGGCCCCCTGTAAGCCTTTTTGAGCCAAGCAAATATGTATCAACATGGTTACGAAGCCATCGCTCTGCCACGCAAGCAAGAAGGCAGAGCACACCTCAGATGCCTGAGTACAAGCACATTTGGAAAGTTTTGTAAACTAGCAGGCTACTACATTTAAAGTGAAAAACAATTGTTGACAAAATCCCTTTTAGTGGAATACAAACACTTTTCCATACCTGCTACAGTAGCAGATACGGAAAAGTGTTTGTATTCCACTAAATATCCCTCATGTAACTGTGTATTCACCTTTGTTTGTTACTTTTTTACAATGAAGGGATTGTGGTGTTTGTTTTATTTTGCATGGGTCATGCGCCCTCCGCTGGTCGTTTTTGCGGATGTACTGTTTTTCTTCTCTGTTAAACACTGAACAGATGTTATTTGCATAGGACTTACTGTGATTGAAAACGTGTATTTTGTGATGCTGTGTGATTGCTGTATTAAGTATGAGTGTGAGATGTCTTAGAACAGTTGCTGATATGTTTTATTTATTTTAATTTATTATTTAAGTATTTTTGTATGGGAAACATAATTCTAAAGAACATGTTTTTATTTTGTATTTTTGCATTTATTGTTTCTTATATAGGGTATTTTATTTTATTGAGTTGTAATTGTTTCTGACAAATGACTAACTCTGTTTTTTCTTGTCTCAAAACTCTAAACAGAGCATGCAGCAGCAGCAGCAATAAATGTCCTGTGCAAAAGACTCAAGTATCCCGTCGTCTCCTTAGCACATTAGTACTGAGGCCAGGCCGGTTACATATACAGTAGTACAGTGTTTATATAGCCAACAGTTATTTATTTATTGATGCTTTATAGTTTATTTGATGCTAGTGCCTAATGGTGATTTTAATTTGACTGTTTATTGTCCTAGAAACTGATGACAATATCGAATGTTGAATAATCTCAAATACTTATGGTGGTTGTAAGCTACTGTATGTGACAGTGAGTGTGGCGGTGTTTATAGGATGGGTGTGGAAGAGGCTAGGAGGGAATCATCACAGTATACCCACTACAAAAAACTAGACTACACCACTGCATGTAATTAATACATCAAGTACTCTAACGGTTTAAAACAAATACGTTTTTTCCTCTCTTAATGCCATCGGTCAATTTGCTCAACAAAAATGGGTGATCGAACTTTCCAATTGCCAAGGCACCGTCTGCTACCGACAGCGTCCGTTCTTCATCACTCACCCTGCATGAATTAAACGCACGGTTATAAGACCAGCATCAACGATTTCTGGGTCACTTTCCAAAACAGTGCAGACAGTCTCACCTCCTCTTCTGACGAGTTTCCTCCTGAAATATATAACATCAGAAAGATCCATTAATTTACACAGAGCGACCACATCGTGACAGCAGGAATTTCATCCAAATTGTTACAATGTTCCTACAGATCTTTGCACTCGTTGCTGATGGAGCGCCCCATCAGTCCGGTATTGTATTAATTCAATGTAAAGAGTATATTCATGGCCGTCTGAAGGGGGGTTGCGTTGGGTGCGACCGCACCCCCCTTTTCTCCCCCCTAAGAAAAAAAAGAAAAAAAATCGGGGGGAAAAATCAACGTTTCCACTTTGGAAACGACCAGTTCTCTGTTCTCCCGTCCCCGGGCGGGAGTGGCTGAATCAGAACCCAACGGCTGTAACCCCAACACCAGACGCCGCTGCGGCGGAGCTCGCTCCCCTCGCCTGCCCCCGCTGCCGGGGCCCAAGCCATCTTACCCCCACACCACCCTCGCTTACCCCCGCTGGGCCCACGCCACCTCCACTGGGCTCATGCCACCCCCGCTGGGCACACGCAACCCCCGCTGGGCGCATGCCACCCACATTGGGATCACGCCACCCCCGCTGGGTCTACGCCACCCCCGCTGGGCCCATGCCGCCCCTGCTGGGCCCATGCCACCCCAGGTGACCCCCGCTGGGTCCACGCCACCCTCGCTGACCCCCGCTGAGCCCACGCCACCCCCGCTGGGCCCATGCCACCCCCACTGACACCCGCTGGGTCCCCGCCACCCCCACTGGGCCCACAACACCTTCACCACCCCCGCCCGCTGGGCCCGCACCACCTTCATCTTTTGCAAGAAATAGGAGGGGATGTGAGAGGGGGGAGGGAGAGAGAGAGGGGAAGGGAGAGGAGAGAGAGATGGGGGAGGGGAGAGGGAAAGGGGGATTATCTTGAGTGAGATTGCAAAATTAAGGTAGGTTTTAGAGCTATTATATTTTCTCCTACATACAAATAATATCAAACAATTGGAACTGCTTTCTTTTCCTTGATAATAATACAGAAAAATATGAATTCCATAGTTTGTGACATAAATACACATTTTAATGGGATCATTACATACAGATGTAACATTTCCATTTTGTCATGGGGGGGGGGAGGAGGGGGAGGGGCTTCCCATTCACCACTTCGCACCTACTTAAGGCAAAACTCCAGTATGAAAAGAGTGGACGCTTTCCCACCCCAACCAACACTTCACACCCACTCACAGCCTGACCTCAGTCTGCAAAGACTGGGCCCTTCTACACCCACCCCCACTCCAATCACCACTTCACACCAAATGACTTCACTTCCACAGACACCTCTGTCAAGCTTCTCAAGTTTGCGGATGACACAACCCTGGTTGGACTGATCCAGGATGGGGGATCTCTGTACTCGTTTCAGTTTGACATATTTCCTTTAACATGGTGCCCAGAACTGAACACAATATTCTAAATGCGGTCTCACCAACGTCTTATACAACTGCAACATGACCTCCCAACTTCTATACTCAATACTCTGACTGATGAGGGCCAAAGTGCCAAAATACTTTTTGACCACCTGATATACCTGCGACACGACCTTCAAGGAACCATGCAACCATCAACCATTCCTCTGCCCATCTGGCTAATTGATCCAGATCCTGCTGCAATCTTTCACAACCATCTTCACTATCTGCAAAACCACTCACTTCTGTATCATCAGCAAACTTGCTAATCTTGCCCTGTTCTGTGACGTTTCACAGAGTGCTGGAGTAACTCAGCGGGTCAGGCTGAGTATGGAGGTTGGGAGGTCATGTTGCAGTGGCATAAGAAGGTGGTGAGGCCGCATTCAGAGTATTGTATTCAGTTCTGGGCACCATGTTATAGGAAAGATGTCATCAAACTGGAAAGGGTACAGTGAAGATTTATGAGGATGTTGCCAGGACTAGATGGGCCAGAGCTATAGGGAGAGGTTGAGTAGGCTGGGACTCTATTTCATGGAGCACAGGAGGATGAGGGATGATCTTATAGAGGTGTATAAAATCATGATTTGAATAGATATGGTTGAGCCTTTTGCCCAGAGTAGGTGAATCGAGGAGCAGAGGTGAAGGGCAAAAGATTTAATAGGAATCTGTGGGGTATGTTTTTCACACAGAGGGTGGTAGGTGTATGGAACAAGCTGCCAGAGGAGGTAGTTGAGGCAGGGACTATCGCAACATTTAAGAAACAGTTATATAGGTACATGGATAGGACAGGTTCGGAGGGATATGAATCAAACGTGGGCAGGTGGAACTAGTGCAGATGGGACATGCTGGGCCGAAGGGTCTGATTCCACACTGTATCACTCTATGACTCTATCTTTCCCTCTCAAACCCATTCTCCTGCCTTCTCCCCATTACCTCTGACACCCGTATCAATCAAGAATCTATCAATCTCATCCTGAAAAATGTACATTGACTTGACCTCCACAGCTATCTGTGGCAATTAATTCCACAGTTCACCACCCTCTGACTTAAGAAATTCCTGCTCATCTCCTTCCTAAAGGAATGTCTTTTAATTCTTCGGCTGTGGCCACTGGCCCTAGACTCTCCCACTAGTGGAAACATCCTCTCCAAATCCACACCATCCAGGTTTTTACCAGGCTGGGACAGACGGCAACAGCTTCACACCGTGTCCCAAAGCTCGTTTCCTGTCCTGCATCACCCAAGGCAGCAGAGACGTTATAGGAGAGGGCAAGCACCGTAACAAAGTATCTCACAATGGTTTGGGTAACATTCAGGAATGTTTATGCATGCCACATCATGAATATTACTGAAGAACGGTCTTGACCCGAACTATAATCTATAGCTTTTCTCCAGAGATGCTGCCTGACCCACTGAGTTACTCCAGCACTCTGTGACATATCACCTATCCATGTTCTCCAGTGATGCTGCCTGACTCACTGAGTTACTCCAGCACTCTGTGAAACGTCGCCTATTCATATTCTCTGCAGATGCTGCCTGACCCACTGAGTTACTCCAGCACTTTGTGACTATTTTCCCTTCACGCATCTGCCCAAACCCACTCTCCCCCCTCCTTTCCTATGTTCCTTTCCACCCATAAACCTCTCTCTGCCTTTACATTTCACTCCTCTTTCAAATCTGCTCTACTTATCTACATGCATTTTTCTTCTTCACTTTTTAGTCATAGAATGATGCAGTGTGGAAACAGGCCCTTCAGCCCAACTTGCCCACACCGACCAACATGTCCCATCTAAACTAGTCCCACTCACACGCGTTTGGCCCATATCGATCTAAATCTGTCCTATCCATGTACGTGTCCAAATGTCTCTTAAACATTAGGATAGTCCCAGCCTTAACTACCTCCTCTGGCAGCTCGTTACATACATCCAGCACCCTTTGTGTGAAAAAGCTACCTCAGATTCCTGTTAATTTCTGAAATATTGGTCATAAATTTGGTGCAAAAATGCTCCAAAACAAGGCTCAGAATGGATCAGAGAGCATCTAAAACCCCAGAGCTTCCAGGGCCCTTAAGCGGGCCGTGGACCCTGACATCGAGGGACTTCATGCTTCGCGCTCATGATGTGCGCAGCACGCACACTATTCCACATTAAGTTTTTAATAATCCTGTCATGCCACCCCCCTTTTTGAAAAGCTTCGTACGGGCCTGATATTTAATACTGGACTTATGGGGCAATTCAACGTCCTCTGGTTCCAGTCGTGAATTACATCATTTGTCCAGCAAGGGTCGCCCTATAACCATATAATAACCATATAACAATTACAGCACGGAAACAGGCCATCTCGGCCCTACAAGTCCATGCCGAACAATTATTCTCCCCTAGTCCCATCTACCTGCACTCAGACCATAACCCTCCATTCCTTTCCCATCCATATACCTATCCAATTTATTTTTAATTGATAAAATCGAACCTGCCTCCACTACTTCCACTGGAAGCTCATTCCACACAGCTACCACTCTCTGAGTAAAGAAGATCCCCCTCATGTTACCCCTAAACTTCTGTCCCTTAATTCTGAAGTCATGTCCTCTTGTTTGAATCTTCCCTACTCTCAATGGGAAAAGCTTGTCCATGTCAACTCTGTCTATCCCTCCCATCATTTTAAAGACCTCTATCAAGTCCCCCCTTAACCTTCTGCACTCCAGAGAATAAAGACCTAACTTATTCAACCTTTCTCTGTAACTTAGTTGCTGAAACCCAGGCAACATTCTAGTAAATCTCCACTGTACTCTCTTTATTTTGTTGACATCCTTCCTATAATTGGGCGACCAAAATTCTTTGTTACCCTCTTGCATTTAATATCTGTGTGACAAGCCTTGGAATTTTCTTCTATCCTATTCGCCAAAGATCCTACATTGCCACTTCAAACACCCCCTGGTTCGTCTTGCTCCCTGTAGGTCAGCAAGAGGGGAACCATATTATCTTTGTCTCCACAGACATCATGTTGCCAGCTTGTGACCAGATGTTCATGTCAGACTAAGAGAGGATCTGGCTTGAACATCATGGAAATTATGACAATGCTCAATGTGATAAGTACAACTACTCTGCCCGATAAAGATGCAGCCAGTCCTGCCATGGAATGGTGTGTGTTAATGGGAGTAAGGCAGTAATATGGCACCGGAGAAAATAAACTATTTATTTGGAGACACTAGATCGGAATCATGATCATGTCAGCCAGGATCTGAGGAGGGAAACATAGAAACATAGAAAATAGGTGCAGGAGTAGGCCATTCGGCCCTTCGAGCCTGCACCGCCATTCAATATGATCATGGCTGATCATCCAACTCAGTATCCTGTACCTGCCTTCTCTCCATACCCCCTGAAACTAACTCCCTTCCCGCGGGTTCAGCAGCGGCGGCGGGTCCTGAGCTCCGGGCTCCCCCGGTCCTAAAGTCCGCCGACTCATATAATAGCATCTTGGAGATCTATGCTTGCCATGTAGCATTCTTTTTTACTCAAAATCTTCTATTGAATTCTTCTCATCTCCTCTTTGGAGAAGGAATATATTCTTTTTGGAGTATGTTGTGTAGGGGGATTTTCATTTTGGTAAAATTCAATTCTAAACCCCATAAAACTGCACAATATATATGCATCAGATATTATTAGTTTCCATTATTTTAAAAAGAATACAAAGATTAAACGGGAACTTACCAGTTTGAAGTTTGATCTTTATTTTATGAGGAGTTACGTCGAGGGACTACGTGAAGAAGGCCGTCCAGGCGCATGCGCGTCAAACTTCAAAGCAGCGGTGTGAAATCACAGATGATCTACTCCGAAGCACAATAGTAAGCTACGTGATACAAACCTAACTTACCTTTGATCTTATTAGGGTGGGAGCGGAGGGCACGTAGTCCCTCGACGTAACTCCTCATAAAATAAAGATCAAACTTCAAACTGGTAAGTTCTCGTTTAATCTTACTATTTTACTTCGGAGTCACGTGAGTGACTACGTGAAGATTTTAAAGCTTCTGTGATTTCAGGCCGTAGATTGGGTTCCGGCGTATCACTGCATTTTGCTTGACTCTATGAGTGAAAAACAGTCAATAACATGCAAACCATCATACTTGTTTAATTAATTAATGGTTTATTTTATGGTAAAACATTATGTGTCCCATTTTAATCTCTAGAGACATTTAATACTGAATTCAAAATAGTACCACCAAATACACCAGGGTCTGCAATTTCTTTGTGATAATACTTGTGCAACATCCTTTCATTTTCCCAACCTGCGGCCGCGAGGATATGGTCTATTGGAACGTCCAAATCCTTGGCCGCCAATGTTACCACCTCATGTGGAATGAGGTTTAAATTTGTCAGTATCAATTCCTGCATCCAATAGCACCTTCTTCAGCCATCTTGAAATTGTTTGCGATGTCACTTTTTTGTGTGGCTTTATGGCTGATGAATAATCCAGTTTCTACACCTGTAAGATGTTTGATAGTCTCAATGTAGTATTTTAAATATGTAACTACACAAAGTCTTTGATCAGCAGGATAAGCTGAAAATCAATTTACACCCCGAGACTCCTGGTCTGCTCTGTTTTAGCAGGTCATAGACATAGAATGTAATTTCCTCTGTTTTCATTCCCATTCTGTCTATCCTTAACTTGTGTAATGTTGTACTCTTTGAGCTGATACTAAAGCCATTAACATGACTGCTTTATCGTAATTTATCTAACGACAAATTTGAAATGGGATCCCAATCCCTAAGTAGCATTAAAGATGCCCTTCATGTATCTACAAGTCAAAGGATGCGATCCTAGAACTTGATGTTCCGATGGTCTTGATAAGTATGCCGACAAAGCATTCCTTGCTGTGTTGATCACACTATAGCTTAAATTATCAGCAAAATGTAATATTGACAAATTTCTACAACATCTGAAGCGTCTGCAGTGTGGTAAGAAAATTTTGTGTTGAAGAAACTGTTCCCATTTCTTAATGAAAGAAAATGTACTGCTTCTAGGTACTTGTTAGAATCTGCAAATCAATAAATCAACACGATCATGTAAAGGAAGAAATTCACCAGTTACAGGGCGCACAAGTAGGTTTTCTTGTCTAAAGACATCCATAATGGGTTCAGTCACCATTTTTAACCCTAATGGATACCATGTTTGTGTGGGCCAATCTGGAACCACCAACAATCCTGAAGCATAATCTTGTTTGATCTTCTGTAGAAACCTATTGATGAGACAAAAGGGAGGAAATGCATCCAAAACATTCCACCCCAATTTAACGTAAACTCATCTACCCCCTGACGTTTCCCAAATGTTTTCACAATTTTGTGGAAAATATCACGATTTAACATCCATTCTGTGTTGTCATTGAAATTTCTTGACCTAGTATCTGCAATTATGTTGAATTTACCTTGTAGGTAACTTGCAGAAAGCCAATATCTTTCTCAATGAACCAGTGCCGGATCATGTTTGGCAATCTGTCACATGCTTCTGACTTGATTCCACCCATGTGATTGACATGTGCCACTGCCGTAATGTTGTCAATCTGAACCTGTACATGCAAATGTTGTACCTTTCGGCAAAGGGCTTTCAACCCATGCAATACACTTAGTAATTAAAGATAATTTATGCCATGTGTCTCGAGCAAAGGTTCTTCCTCTGCATTCCATCTATCTCCACAGCTTGAGATGGCATCCACAGCTCCCCATTCCAGTGCACTTGCATCTGTTTGTAAAATGGTAGCTGGTGATTCAATCAGAATTTTCCTGTAAGAGTAATCCACATTTTTAATCCACCATTTTATATCCTCAATTGCTGTGTTAGTTAGTTGTATAGGCCTATCGTAACGTCCAGCATGTCTTCCCAATACTGATATCTTTGCTCACTGCAGCTGTCTGGGTAATGCAGTGGTCCAAACTGAACAGCTGGAAATGAAGCAATGCATCCGCTTCTTCTATGTAGTTTTTTTTGGCGGTTGGCAAACAACGTTTTAGTGCATTACCGCCACCAACTGGTATGGAGTGTGGATCATATAACATTATAACTTATATACTAATAACCTATATATTTCCAAACAAATTGGTTACCCTGAGAAAAAGCAATTGGATTTGATAGCACTTATATGAATTCTTTTGTAAAATATCTAATAAATCAAATTGTACTTTTTCTTTTCTGAATCGTTCACTCATTTGTCTTCTATCTTCCTCACCCCTCTCACAATGTATAATTACATGCTCTATTGTCTCTTCTTGCCCACAGTATTCACATCTGCCTGTATTATGCTTGCCTATTATAAAAAAGTGTACTGTTCAGATCAGTGTGTCCAAATCTGATTCTTGAAATTACTGTCTCCCCTTTTCTGTTTTTTCCTGTACATCTCATTTCTCCCACTTTCCTCTGGAATGAAGCAATTAACTTGCCAATTAGATTTGCTACTTGCCTGATTGATGGTTGTTTGCCTGCAATTAACTCCTTACAACCCATAATCACTTGCAACTTTTTGTCCTTGGGTAAGCTCACTGTCTTGTGTTCTGAATTAATAGTGAACCCCAAGTAATCAATTATTTTGTTAGGTATCAATCTGGATATCTCTGAATGAATGACAAATCCCATTCTTTGAAATGTGAGGTTTACTTTTTGAAACTGAAGCTGTTGCCATGGCTTCAGTATCTCCCACAATTAAAGTGTCATCCAAATAAGCCATTATCAAATGGCCTTGAGTTCTTAACAATGCTAAAATTGACTTCAACAGTTTTGTAAACAATCTGGGGCTTTAAACTGCCATATTTGAGACATCCAGACAAATTTCAAATATCTGCGATGTTGCACATGCACCGCAACAGAATAATGTGCATCTTGGAGATCTATGCTTGCCATGTAGCATTCTGTTGAAATTAATTGCAAAGCATTAGTAAAAATCTCCATTTTGAAATGTTTATACTGCACAAAAGAGTTAAGACTTGTGAGGTCCAAAATGATTCTAGTACCCCCATCCTTTTTTGTTCTAGAGAAAATACTAGATACAAACTGATGGTTTTGATAAGTTATTTCTCTATTACCCCTTTTTTACTCAAAATCTCAATTTCTATTTGAATTCTTCTCATCTCTTCTTTAAAGAAGGAATATATTCTTTTTGGAGTATATTGTGTAGGGGGATTTTCATTCTGGTAAAATTCAATTCTAAACCCCATAATACTGCACAGTATATATGCATCAGATGTTATTAGTTTCCATTCTTTTAAAAATAATTGTAACCTACCCCCAACTTGTAAGTAGGATACATCTGATTTGTTTCTTTCAGAACCAGAGCCACCTACCTCAGAGTTTACTGGTGTCACTATTTGTACCTTGCCCCTTGTGGAAATACCATGACCTCCACGTCCTGGGGTTGTATGTCCATATCTTGAATGTGAGTACGAGCGACTTGTTCCTTCACCAGTTCCCCTTCGGTATGGATATTGCCTTCTAGCTGTGCTGCCAAACATCGGTGGTTTCATCAAGCCGATGGTTTTTGATTCTTCGTTGAGAACCTTTAGTTTTTTGGCAAGCTCTTCTCCAAAGAGTAAATTTGGCAATTGTATATTAGATGGTTTATAGAGCCCTGCAAACTTAGGATGTATGTTAGGTCCATTCACAGTTTTACAAATACAGTTTATTTCAAAATGTGCATTACACATCATTCCCATTACATCCTGTTGTGCCATTGTCACATTTCCTTCTTCCCGTTCTTTGGCAAATGCCGTAATACTTGACCCAATCAATCTTAATACCCGCTGTAATCTCATTTCTTGAGCTCTTACTGCAATGCCCATATACTTCCACACTTATTTGTTAACAGCTGGCACTCCTAGCACAGCACACTTCTGCGGGATTTCATATTTGTTCATAACTTCATCCATTGTTGTATCTTCTGATTGATGGGAAAGCAGGTAATTTATACTCTCTGCTATTTCCTCTGGAAGAGGTTGTCCCTTGTGTCTGGGACTATAGACCTTTTGGGCCAGCCCTGTCATTTTTCTTTTTTGCATTGGGTTCTGGCCCTCAACTGGTTCATTATCAGAGTATTCTGGATATTCCTCCTCATAATGGGTTTCACCTGGATATTCATCATCAGGTATTTCATGCGATGGCTCTATTATAGGCCAACGCTTTTTTGTCCCTCTTTGGGGTACATCAAGCTTTTCATTTGAGCTGTATATTGGCAGCCCACTTTTGGGTGCTGCTCCACATTCTGGGTCTCCTGTAGACCAACGCCTGTATTATCTTTCAGACATTTCTGGTGCTGCCTCCGTCAGGCCAGCCCTTTTTCCTCTTTGAGGTACATCAAGCTCTTGCATTGAGCTGTATATTGGCAGCCCACTTTTGGGTGCTGCTCCATATTCTGGGTCTCCTGTAGACCAACGCCTGTATTGTCTTTCAGACATTTCTGGTGCTGCCTCCCTGTCAGGTCAGCCCATATATTCATTATCATCCGGCATTTCGGTCGCTGGCTCAAATCTGGGCCAACGTTTCCCAGAACCTCTTCTGGGTGTTCCATGCGGTTGCTCTTTAAGCCCGCGTCTTTTATACTCCTTCTGGAGTTTGTTTTACCCATGAGGAATTCCATTTTATAAATTCTATAGTTCAGAATCCTCAGAGTCTTCTAGGCCTGTTATGTCTTTATGTCCTTGCTCCCTGTGGGAGTTTCAACGGGACTTTTCCCCTCCCGTGTAAAATAGTTATTTCTTTACAATCGACTCTTTAGTCGGGCGCCCGCTACTCTCAGACACTTTGTCTTATTGAGCGCTTACTGCGGTGCGCTTACTATTCTTCCTCCCACCCTTCTTCATACATAAGACTTGTCTGTGTCTCTGCACGCAGTCTCCGGAGAAAAGCAGCCTGAAAGTAAAAGTAGAAAATACTTACGTTCAGGTTTTCCTTCACTCAACGCTTAGAGGAACCACACTGGATATCTCCATGCGGATGCGAGGACAACGCACCTTGGTGCAATGGGCACTCAAGGTTCAGTTGGGACATGGGGGATCTCAGGTCCGGGCACTCAGGTTTGAAAGATGGTTAAGTAATATGTGTCCCATTTGTTTGTTGTGTGTGTACGTGTGTATGTATCTTTTTTATTTTATCATTCCTCCCCCACCCCCACATCCCCACTCTCGGCAGCTGGCTTCGATGAGCTCTTCCGTTTCGACTTGTAGTACTATAGCGCTCTCCCCACTCGCTTGGATATAGCTAAGTATGGCCAACACAAACGACACTCTTAGATTTGCTCGTGGAACGTGAGGGGGGTGGGAAGTCCTACCAAGACTGACAGGATCTTGGCCCACTTGCAACAGCTCAAAGGCGATATATTTTTTATTCAAGAGACCCACCTTCGTAACAGAGAGGTAACACGGCTTAAGAGAGGCTGGATTAGCCACTTATTTCACTCGAAATTTAATGATAGGGCTAGGGGTACTGCTATCCTGATTCGTAAGAACGTTATGTTCGAACCACAGAAAACTGTGGAGGATCCTGCTGGCCGCTTTGTCATGGTGTCTGGCAAACTGCAAGACACACCTGTCATATTGGCCAGCATTTACGGTCCCAACTGGGATGACAGCTCATTTGTAACCAAATTTTTTACATCTCTCCCAAATATTGAAAATCACCACGTCATTGTGGGTGGAGATTTTAATCTGGTCCAAGACCCTATACTGGACAGATCTTCGAACAAAGCCTCTACTTTAACTAAATCAGGTAAGACTCTGCATGCTTTCGCCAAACAACTTGGGCTCACAGACCCATGGAGATTTACATTCCCCACGACTAAATTATTTTCATTTTTTTCCCACGTGCACCGTACCTATACCCGTATAGACTTCTTTCTCTTAGATAACAGACTGCTCTCCAAAATCAAATCCAGTGAGTATCATAGCATCGTAATATCAGATCACGCTGCAACCTCCCTCGATCTCCACTTTCGTAAATGAACTAACCCCTTTAAACAGTGGAGGTTCAACTCCTCATTATTAGCAGAGGCTCACTACATGCAATTCTTGCATTCCCAAATCACCTTATATTTTGAGCTGAATGACTCGCCGGACATAGAAAGAGGTAAACTCTGGGAAGCTTCAAAAGCCTATATTAGGGGCCAACTTATCTCTTTTGTCTCCAACCTGAAAAGAACCGAGACGTCCCAAACGGCAGACCTGTTACAAAAAATAAAGGACATTGATGACAATTATGCATCTGACCCAGACCCTAACCTTTATAGAGAACGCCTTAGGTTACAAACAGACTTTGACCTCACGTCTACTAATAAAGCTAAGCTACCACTGCTTAAATCTAGGCAACACTTTTTTGAATCTGGGGATAAAGCTGGGAAGCTTTTGGCCCATCAGGCCAGAACCGAGGGGACTTCACGGCTAATTCCAGCCATTAGATCCAGCTTAGGGGAGATTCATACTGATCCTCTTAGAATTAATGAAGCATTTGCTAAATTCTACGCTGAACTATACGTTTCCGATTGTCCTCCCACTGCAGGTGACATGCTCAGTAGTATGACGTTTCCCCGAATTGACGATGAAGCCACGAGAGACTTGGGTGGTCCCATAACTGTTGCTGAGGTCCAAGCAGCCATCACATCGCTGCAAAGCGGAAAGTCACCCGGCCCTGACGGCTTCACTGTAGAATATTACAAAGCTTTCTCTGCTCTCCTCGCACCAGTCCTGAGAGATATGTACAATGAGGCGTTTTTACATCGTCGCCTACCGCCCACCTTGTCGTGGGCTACTATCTCCCTAATTCTTAAGAAGGAGAAAGATCCCCTGCTTTGTAGTAGCTATAGACCAATTTCACTCCTGAAAATGGACCTCAAAATCCTCTCTAAAGCCCTTGCGCTCCGTCTTCAACGAGTGATGCCCTCTATTATCTCGTTAGACCAAACAGGGTTCATACCAGGCCGACAGTCTTCTCACAATACTAGGCGTCTCCTTAACATCATCCATTCACCGAGTAGTGAGACCCCGGAGATAGTGGTCTCCCTCGACGCCGAAAAAGCTTTCGACAGGGTCGAGTGGAGGTACCTATATGAGGCGATGGACAGGTTTGGCCTTGGTAACAGTTTTATTCTTTGGATCAGTCTATTATACTCGTCCCCGGTGCCCTCAGTACAAACAAACGGCACACTGTCGCCCCACTTCCCCCTTCAGAGAGGTACCAGACACGGTTGCCCGTTATCACCACTTCTGTTTGCTGTCGCGATAGAACCCTTGGCGGTCTGGTTACGCTCAGAGAAGGGCTTTAAAGGTGTTACACGGTTCGACACAACTCATAAAGTCTCATTGTATGCGGATGACCTGCTCCTGTACATCTCGAACCCAGTCAGCTCTCTCCCTGTGATTACGAATATTTTAGAACGGTTTGGCGCGTATTCTGGTTATAAACTTAACTACCAAAAGAGTGAGCTATTACCGATTAACTCATTGGCTAAGCAGCTCCCTCGCTCTTTAACCTCATTCAAATGGGCAGAGGACGGGTTTCGCTACCTCGGCGTCTTTATCACAACACCCTTATCTGATATGTTCCGCACAAACTTTCTGCCTCTGGTTGAGAAAGCTGAAAGAGATTTTGACCGCTGGTCAGTTTTACCGCTATCCCTCGTGGGCCGGATAAATCTGGTCAAGATGGTCGTCCTACCCAAATTCCTGTATCTTTTCCAGCACGTCCCTATACTTATCACTAAATCTTTTTTTGATAAATT
The DNA here is from genome assembly GCF_010909765.2 of Amblyraja radiata. Taxonomy (NCBI): domain Eukaryota; kingdom Metazoa; phylum Chordata; class Chondrichthyes; order Rajiformes; family Rajidae; genus Amblyraja; species Amblyraja radiata. Next base: position 19,587,831 of record NC_045985.1, on the reverse strand, counting down.
AGAAAGGACAATATTTAAATTTTTATGGGGTAGCAAACCGGCTAGAATCCGAAAGGCGATACTGCAGTCTCCTAAGAGTGACGGCGGTTTGGCACTTCCTGACTTTAGGCGATACTATTGGGCAGCTAACTTGCAAAAACTGTATTGGATGAATGATGATTGCGACCACCTACCGACCTGGGTACACATGGAAAAGGCGAGTTCACATCTCCCGTTGCGGTCTGTCCTATGCTCCCAACTCCCCCATCCTATAACATCTGTGGGTGCAGGCCCAATTGCGTCCCTCTCGCTCAAGATATGGAGTCAACTCAGGAAAAACTTCAGTTTACAAGGCCCTTCCATCTTGACCCCACTGCTTAAAAACCACATCGTTAAACCTTCAAGTACAGACCACGCATTCAAAACCTGGCATAGCAACGGTATCAGTAGTATCAAAAACCTATACAAGGATGGCATCTTTTCGTCTTTTGCGGAGCTCTCGTCCAACTATAGCCTCCCAAACTCCCACCTTTTTCATTTTTTCCAGATTAGGGATTTTGTGAAGAAGACATTCCCCCATTTCCCAAATCGCCCCCCTGAAACCCTGACCGATACCATCCTAGCTCTAGATCCCAACCGGAAGAAATGCATCTCTGTTTTGTATAACTTGTTAGGGTCGGTTATATTGAAACCTCATACCTCATTAAAAGCTGCGTGGGAGGGTGAGCTGAATACAAAACTAACAGACCAGCAATGGGACTCTGCCTTGGATTTGATCCATTCTTCCTCCATATGTGCCCGTCATGGCCTAATCCAATGCGAAGTCCTTCATAAAGTCCACTACACAAATGCAAGATTATCTAGAATTTACCCCGCTGTTAGGGACACCTGCAACAGATGTAATCAATCCCCTGCCAACCAATGCCATATGTTTTGGTCTTGCCCTAAGCTAGCAGCCTTTTGGAGGAGTGCTTTCGACTTGATAAGCAGAGCCTGCGGCCAGACTATTCCTCCAAACCCACTGTCAGCCATTTTCGATACCCCTCCCAACACCAACCTCTCTGTTGCGGTGAAACGGGTTCTAGCTTTTACAACCTTGTTAGCCCGGAGACTGATCTTGCTTAACTGGAGGCTCACCTGTCCCCCGACACACGCCCGCTGGATTAAGGAGGTGCTTTACAATTTAAAGCTTGAAAAACTTAGGTTCTCTCTCAAAGGCTCTACCAAGACATTCCTAGATACATGGCACCCTTTCTTGGAACATGTTAACTCTCTCAACTTGTCCACGGACTCGGAAGAGGACTGAGTGCTCTCCACCATTGTTCTGCTCTACTGCAGCTGCTCTCCCCTTAACCCCCTCCCCCCCCACACTTATTTATTTAATTACTTACTTATTTACTGTTATTAGTGACCCCATAGGGTCGCTTACATACTGTTGCACAATTATGCCTTGACTGTCACTGTCTGTTATCATTGTATGTATGCAAATTGCTGTGAAATTCAAATACTTTGAAGTTCTCCTCCTACTGCGAAATCCCCATCAGTTCAGTGACATTAGTGCCTGTACCAAAGATGGCCGCCCTCCATGAGGCGTGCCCGCTACAAAGATGGCCGCCCCCATGGGTGACGTCATCGGGGGAGCGGAGGAGCAGCGATGGGGGATTCCCCCGGAGCGCTGAGCGAGGAGGAGGAGGAGGCGCTGCACAGAAAGTACAGCCAGATGTGTTTCATTATGTTCTGTCTCTATCTGGACTATACATAATGGACGATTAAAGCAGTCTTGCTTACTTGAACTTTATTGTCTTTGTGCAGTCATCATCCGAACTGTGCCGCGCCCCCGGTGTCACCTCTAAACCAGTCCCCCCGTACAACAGTACTTAAATAAACAATCCTATTGTTACATCTTTCTTTTTCTTTTTTCAAGTTAGTCTCTTTCCCTTAGGTATTATGTGCAACACTTGTACCATATGCTCTGCTCATTTACAACAGATTTAACCACATAAGCAATAATAAATCAACAGTTCAAAACATCCGTTTTCCAACAAGTGCATAAACAACACATTTTCATTTCTTTTTCTTTCCATAGTCCATACTCTAATCACTGAGTATAGTCTGTCAGGTAGCGGGGTCTGACAACTTGTCGACCTGACCTGGTGACCGTGGTGACAACTTGTCGACCTGACCTGGTGACCGTGTGTTGGTTCTCTGCTGGGCCATCTGGCGGTATGGCCGCCTCAGTCACTGTTGGTGTGGGTGTGTTTTGTGTTGGTGTGAGCGTGGTGAGATTTTGTCTGAGGTGGCGACGATTTCGTCTCAGAACACCTCCTGACTCTAACTCCACCTCATACGATCTTTGGCTCACCTGTTGGACCACTCTCGCTGGTCTCCAGCCCTTGTGTGTGTCACAGGGCTGTACTCTCACACTGTCCTCTCTTTTCAGAGTGTCCATGTCTTTTGCTGTGCGGTTGTAGTACTTTTCCTGTCTCTGTCTGTTGTATTTCAGTCCCTGTTCGTCGTGTGTCACCTCTGGCTTCAGCAGAGTGTCCTTTGTGGGAAGCAGGGTCCTGGTCCTCCTGCTTAGGAGTCTCTGTGCCGGGCTTGTGTTGAGGCCCTGGCTCGGTGTGTTGCGATGATCCAGCATTGCCAAGTACGGATCCTGTCTCGCTGCTGCAGCCTTCAGCATCAGGCGCTTGGCTGTCTTTACCGCTGACTCCGCCTTCCCATTACTCTGCGGGTATCCCGGCGACGATGTCCTGTGTTCAAAGCCCCACTTCTGGCTGAAGTGCTGAAACTCTTGTGATGCATACTGGGGTCCGTTATCCGAGATAACAATGTCAGGAATCCCCTGTCGGGCAAAGTGGGCCTTGAGTTTTTTGATCACTGTGTTGCTCTTAGTGTCAGGTAGATAATCGACCTCCCAAAGGTTTGAATAATAATCTACTGTTATCAGATAGTCTTTATTGTGAAAGGAGAAAAGGTCCGTTCCTACCTTGGCCCAGGGTCTGCTGGCCATGTCATGTGGATGTAGTGTCTCTCTTTGTTGCTTTGGGTCCACTGACCTACATATGTCACATTTGGCGATGAAGGTCTTGATCTCCTCGTTCATTCCAAGCCAGTATACACACTCCCTCGCTCGCCTCAGACATCCTTCTACTCCCAGGTGAGAGGAGTGGATCCTGTGAGTGATGTCCACCCTGAGTGCGTCAGGTATCACGGCTCTGTCTCCTCGGAACACTATGCCGTCCTGGAAACTCAGTTCATCTTGGAAAGTGTGGTAGTGCCTGATGTCACTTGGTAAGTCCTTTTTTCTCTTGGGCCACCCTGCCAGTATTCTGTTTGCAACACTCTGTAACTTTGTGTCATCTTGTGTTGCAGCCCTGATGGCACTCAGCCTCTCTGCTGAAATGGGTAGGTAGCTGACCATGTTCACAGTCTCTATATCTGTCTCACTCTCTCCCTTAGTGCTCTCTGGTAAGTATGCTCTACTCAGCGTGTCTGCAAGTAGCATGTCCCTGCCTGGAACATAGGTCACACTGATATCATACTGCTGCAGCCTGAGTAGCATTCTCTGCAGTCTCTTAGGTGCACTAAGTAATGGCTTTCTGTGTATATTTTCTAGAGGCTTGTGGTCGCTTTGTACTGTGACCTCTCTACCATAAGTATACTGATGGAACTTTTCCATCCCAAACACTATGGCTAAGCATTCTTTCTCTATTTGGGCATAGCCCCTTTCAGTTGGTGTGAGTGCCCTACTACCAAATGCTACCGGTTTACCTTTCTGTGTCAGAGTGTGTATACTGGCTTCAATTGTTCAACTGCATTTTCTTCTTTGCCGGCTTCTGTAAGGCTAACGTTAGCCTGCTGCTAGCTAGCTAAACTTTCACTTTTCTAGTTAATTCTGACAATTTTCGACGTCCACCGCTGCCACCATGTTTCATTATGTTCTGTCTCTATCTGGACTATACATAATGGACGATTAAAGCAGTCTTGCTTACTTGAACTTTATTGTCTTTGTGCAGTCATCATCCGAACTGGGCCGCGCCCCCGGTGTCACCTCTAAACCAGTCCCCCGTACAACAGTACTTAAATAAACAATCCTATTGTTACAAGATGAGGAAGAAGGTGGGGTGGAGAGGGTGGGGAGAGACACGGGGAGACAGTGGAGGAGGGTGGGGGAGAGAGAGGGTGGATGAGAGTGGAGAGAGAGAGAAAGAGGGGGTGGGGGAGAGGGTGGGGAAGAGAGAGGAGCGAAGGTGGGTGAGAGAGAGGAGAGAGGGTGGGGGAGAGAGGAGAGAGGGAGAAAGAGGGGGTGGGGGAGAGAGGAGAGGAGATAGAGGGAGGGGAGAGGAGAGGGTTGGGGGGGGGTTCATTTCACTGCACAGACAGAGAGAGAGAGAGAGAGAGAGAGAGAGAGAGGGGGGGAGGAAGTACAGCTCGCTGAGGAAACAGGTGCGGGGTTGACAGTGGGGGGGAGAGCGGGGAGGAGGGGGAGGAGGAGGCGCTGCACAGAAAGTACAGCAAGATGAGGAGGAAGGTGGGGTGGAGAGGGTGGGGGAAATCCAGTCAATTTTATTGCTATAGCACAATTCAAAACAATTCTCGTTGACCAAAGTGCTTTACATCAGTGCAGGTTCTACACTGGTACTGCAGAGAGAGACACAGGGAGAGAGGGGAGGAGGGAGAGGGTGGAGGAGGACAGGGGGAGAGAGAGAAGAGATGTGGGGAAAAAGCAGGAACGGGGTACTAATTTTGGATGATCAGCCATGATCATATTGAAGGGTCGAATGGCCTACTCTTGCGCCTAATTTTCTATATTTTTTCTGGGATATCCCGCACCTCATCTCCGTTCTAAATGGCCGACCCCTTATTCTTAAACTGCAGCCCCTGGTTCTGGACTCCCCCAACATCGGGAACATGTTTCCTGCCTCTAGTGTGTCCAAACACTTAATAATCTTACATGTTTCAATAAGATACCCTCTCATCCTTCTAAACTCCATAATATACAAGTCCAGCCGCTCCATTCTCTCAGCATAATGACAGTCCCGCCATCCCGGGAATTAACCTTGTAAACCTACGCTGCACTCCCTCAATAGCAAGAATGTCCTTCCTCAAATTAGGGGACCAAAACTGCACACAATATTCCAGGTGCGGTCTCACGAGGGCTCTGTACAACTGCAGAAGGACCTCTTTGCTCCTATACTCAACTCCTCTTGTTATAAAGGCCAACATGCCATTCACTTTCTTCACTGCCTGCTGTACCTGCATGCTTACTTTCATTGACTGATGAACAAGGACCCCCAATGGTAATATGGAAATTTGAGGTTGTTAAAGAGGAGATAGAGGCGTGGGGAGGAATCACCATGATCATAGTGAATGGGGGGAAGCATGAGGGGCCAGATGACCTGCCCCTGTTACTTTCAATGGAGGGTGAGAGAGAGGGAGAGGGGTGGTTTGGACCATGGAAGGAAGCAGAGGTTGAATGATCGGGTGTTGGACAGAATGGGTGGTGACTTGTGGTTGTGGCGTCGCTGAAAGAGGGGATTCACGGGTGGATTTGATGGGTGTGTACAACCAAGAACACACTGATCTCATTGTGAACCAATATATGAACTTCACTGAGGGACTTGACAATGTTGCGCATGTAAGGCTGGTCCAGAAAGTGAAGGCAGGTGGGATCCAAGGCGAGCTGGTGAAATGGATCCAAAATTGGCTTGGTGGTTGGAGGTAGAAGGTAGCGGTAGAAGGATGATTTTTCTGCTTGGAGGTCTGTGACTGGTGGTGTGCAGCAGAGATCGGTGCTGCAAACTTTGCTGTTTATGTTATATGTTCATGGCTTGGATGTGAATGTAGGAGGTGTGATTAGTAAGTCTGTGGAGGACTCAAAAATTGTGGATAGACTGGAGACAGGGTCCACTGTTGTTCCTTATTTATATACACGATTGGGTGTGTATGTAGGTTGCACGGTTAGTCAGTTTGCAGATGGAACTAAAATTGGTAACATTGTGGAGAGTGAAGAAGGTTATCTGAGAGTAAATGGGATCCCTGTGAACTGGGCCAATGGGCTCAGGAACGGCAGGTGGGATTTATTCATGTGAAGGTGAGGTGATGCACTTTGCTGAGACAAACCAGGGCAGGACATACACAGTAAACGGGGAACTTTATAGAACTGAGAGATTGCGGGCTGCAGGTATACAATGCCATGGAAGATGCAACAGTGACAGGCAGGGTGGTGAAGAATGTGTTTGTCACTCATGCTTTCATAGGTCAGGATATTAATTACAGCATTTGATACAATAAGGTTGTTAGCAAATTAGAGAGGGTGCAAAAGGATTTATGATAATTTCATTGTCTGAAGGACCGGGTTATAAGGAGACGATGGACAGGCAAGGACATATTTCTTTGGATACCATCAGGATAGAAACATAGAAAAGAGGTGCAGGAGTAGGCCATTTGGCCCTTCGAGCCTGCACCGCCATTCAATATGATCATGGCTGATCATCCAACTGAGTATCCTGTACCTGCCTCTCTCCATACCCCCTGATCCCTTTAGCCACAAGGGCCACATCTAACTCCCTCTTAAATATAGCCAATGAACTGGCCTCAACTATCTTCTGTGGCAGAGAATTTCAGAGATTCACCACTCTCTGTGTGAAAAATGTTTTCCTCATCTCGGTCCTAAAAGATTTCCCCCTTATCCTTAAACTGTGACCCCTTGTCCTGGACTTCCCCAACATCGGGAACAATCTTCCTGCATCTAGCCTGTCCAACCCCTTAAGAATGTTGTAAGTTTCTATAAGATCCCCCCTCAATCTTCTAAATTCTAGCGAGTACAAACCGAGTCTATCCAGTCTTTCTTCATATGAAAGTCCTGACATCCCAGGAATCAGTCTGGTGAACCTTCTCTGTACTCCCTCTATGGCAAGAATGTCTTTCCTCAGATTAGGATTTTATAGATGTGTATAAGATCTATATAAGGTGCACAGATAATGTGAATTGCCACAGTATTTTACCCAAGGCAGGTGAGTCTAAACCTCTGACTTTATGATGCTTCCCAGCTGATTAGTGGTAGATCAAATCTCCAATTTCCCTTCAGATTTTATGGGGAAGTTCAAACCGGGCTGTGCTAGGCTGGGAAATTATAAATTGTTACGTGTCAGGTGTACGGCTTAAAGATATCAGAAAGAAGAGTAATGGAAAATGTATAAGCTCTACCTCGCTTGAAGTCCTCAGGTATTTCTTTGAATGTGGTATTGAACGAAACAGGGCAATGAAACTTTTCAATCGGCAAGGCTTCATCTACCACCGACAGTGGTTTTGCTTCATCACGAACCCTGGAAATATTTAACTGCTGGTTATAAACTGAGCATGAGAAATGTTTTGAGTTGTTCCACAAAAACTTACAATGTTTCCATCAAGACAATGTCCTACCTTCGCTTGCGATCAGCTTCCTCCTGAAAGAAATAAAACACAAATCTCAATTGATTGAGATGGACCGTCCTCATCCCGACAGCGGGAATTTCACCAAATTTCTACAACCCTCTGATAATTCCCATTTCCCAACTCTTATCACCACTGACATGCAGACAGAAAGCGGATATTGTCGCAGAGATGTAGAACGATGGGGGAAAGCACAAGGAACGTTCATGAGAATGACGTCATAACTGAGAGGATGGAACTTAATGAAAAGACTGGGCAGGTCGTGGGATTTTATCTGGAGAAGATGTCAGGAATGATGAGAGGGAACATCGGTGGATTTAAATGTGTGGGGATGAAATAATATCTCAAATCGAAGGGGAGACCAATAAATAAAGCTGAAATGTAACGTGGTCTTCAATAAATACTGAAAGAAATGCAGTCATGAGAACATGGACTGTGAGACCACATCTGGAGTATTGTGTACAGTTTTGGTCTCCTAATTTGAGGAAGGACATCCTTGTGATTGAGGAGGTGCAGCGTAGGTTCACGAGTTTGATCCCTGGGATGGCGCGATTGTCATATGAGGAAAGAATGAAAAGACTAGGCTTGTATTCACAGGAGTTTGGAAGGATGAAGGGGCATCTTATAGAAACATATAAAATTATAAAAGGACTGGACAAGCTAGATGCAGGAAAAATGTTCCCAATGTTGGGCGAGTCCAGAACCAGGGGCCACACAGTCTTAGAATAAAGGGGAAGGCATTTAAGACTGAGGTGAGAAGAAATGTTTTCACCCAGAGAGTTGTGAATTTGTAGAATTCCCCACCACAGAGGGCAGTGGAGGCCAAGTCACTGGATTGATTTAAGAGAGAGCTCGTGGAATCAAGGGATATGGGGAGAAGGCAGGCACGGGTTATTGATTGGGGCGATCAGCCATGATCACAATGAATGGCGGTGATGGCTCGAAGGGCTGAATGGCCTCCTCCTGTACCTATTGTCTATGTTCCTTTGTTTCTATGGCCTCACTTGCATTGAAGGGACTGAAGCCAACAGCAGAGATAAATTTAAGTGCAAGCGGGATAAACACATTAGGGCTCCTGGATTTGGGTTATTGTTACCGGGTGTGGAGAGTAGATGGGAGGGATGATGAGTGGAGCAGAAAACATGACTGGATAGGATGGGCCAAATGGCCTGTTTTATGTAGAATGGGATGTCATTCTATGGTGAAACAAGGTGGACAAAACAAACAGAGCAAATTCCCTCAAGGTGACCACCCACTGCTGATGGGAACCGGATATAGATGATCAATCTGATGTGTGCGCCACGTTCTAGATTTCAATGTTAACCCACACAATGTGGTCATGGCTGATCTAGCCCAGGACTGAACTCCTCCTCTTTGCCCCAATTACAATCCCCAAATTTTCAAAAATGTATCCTCCTCTGGTTTAAATACGCTTAACATGTTAAACTTCTCAGAATCTCTTGGTTGGAGAATCCGAGAGATTTACTGCCCTCTGTCCATTCGTGGTCCTTGGGATCAGATATAGGATCACCTGTCGTTGTTCTAAACGCTACAGAATACAAACACCTCTCTACATTCCGGCCAGGCATTCCTGAGATCCCATAGATTATGCGGGAGGCCTATTAGTTTGTGAACAACAACAGCTGGAACAGATTAAACATTTACCTAGTTCTGAATTACTGGTAAATGCAGCATTTATTCGGAAATGTCACCCATGGTTTTGTGACTGTGCACTTTCACTTCACCAAACTGTAGTGTAACCCCTCACCTTCAGAAACACCACACTGTCTTTTTGATCCATCTGTTGCTGCAACTTTAGAAGTTCCTCCTGAATAGATTTTAAATTCTCTTGAATCTCTCCAAGATTTGTCTCCATTGTATTTAGAATCTTCTTCTCTTCCTCCCGGATATCTGCCAGTGTGCGCTGCTCTTTCTCAGTGAGAATCTGGTGCATTTCAGCAAACTGGGATGTGATCTGTGACTGAAGGTTGTGTGATTGTTCCTGTGAAATAAAAGGTGAAGATCAATATATGATGTCACTGGTTGTGTTTCATCACGACTTTAACAGTGACATTTGTCCCGGGCATTTTTTATTTGCTTTGGCAATGCAATTATTTGTCTAAATGCTTCTGATACTTCCAGAACCAGGGGCCACACAGTTTAAGAATAAGGAGCAAGCCATTTAGAACGGAGACGAGGAAACACTTTTTCTCACAGAGAGTGGTGAGTCTGTGGAATTCTCTGCCTCAGGGCGGTGGAGGCCGGTTCTCTGGATGCTTTCAAGAGAGCTAGATAGTGCTCTTAAAAATAGCGGAGTCAGGGGATATGGGGAGAAGGCAGGAACGGGGTACTGATTGTGGATGATCAGCCATGATCACATTGAATGGCGGTGCTGGCTCCAAGGGCCTACTCCTGCACCTATTGTGTATTGAAATGTCGTGAGGGTAATGTTATAACTCATCAATCCTCTACCCCCAATACAATTCCCTGCTGCCTGTTCCTTTTCACGTGCCCATTAATACCCATTCATCCGTCCATCACCCACTTTCCCAGGGATTATAACAGTCACCGATTGGCCATTGAACCAGCGTGTATTGGGGACGTGGAAGGAATCCGACGCGGTCACAAACATCAGAAAGATCCATTAATTTACACAGAGCGACCACATCGTGACAGCAGGAATTTCATCCAAATTGTTATAATGTTCCTACAGATCTTTGCACTCGTTGCTGATGGAGCGCCCCATCAGTCCGGTATTGTATTAATTCAATGTAAAGAGTATATTCATGGCCGTCCGAAGGGGGGTTGCGTTGGGTGCGACCGCACCCCCCTTTTCTCCCCCCTAAGAAAAAAAAGACAAAAATAAAAATCGGGGTAAAAATCAACGTTTCCACTTTGGAAACGGCCAGTTCTCTGTTCTCCCGTCCCCGGGCGGGAGTGGCTGAATCTGAACCCAACGGCTGTAACCCCAACACCAGACGCCGCTGCAGCGGAGCCCGCTCTCCTCGCCTGCCCCCGCCGCCGGGGCCCAAGCCATCTTACCCACACACCACCCCCGCTGGGCCCACGCCACCCCCACTGGGCTCATGCCACCCCCGCTGGGCCCACGCAACCCCCGCTGGGCCTACGCCACCCACGCTAGGCCCACGATACCCCCGCTGGGCCCACGCCACCCCCACTTGGCTCATGACATCCCCGCTGGGCGCATGCCACCCCCGCTGGGCGCATGCCACTCCCGCTGGGCCCATGCAACCCCCACTGACACCCACTGGGCCCCTGCCACCCCCACTGGGCCCACAACAACTTCACCACTCCCGCCCGCTGGGCCCGCACCACCTTCATCTTTTGCAAGAAAGAGGAGGGGATGTGAGAGGGGGGAGGGAGAGAGAGAGGGGAAGGGAGAGGAGAGAGCGATGGGGAGGGGAGAGGGAAAGGGGGATTATCTTGAGTGAGATTGCAAAATTAAGGTAGGTTTTAGAGCTATTATATTTTCTCCTCCATATAAATAATATTAAACAATATCAAATAATATCAAACAATTGGATCTGCTTTCTTTTCCTTGATAACAATATAGAAAAATATGAATTCCATAGTTTGTGACATAAATACACATTTTAATGGGATCATTACATACAGATGTAACATTTCCATTTTGAGATGGGGGGGGGAGAAGGGGGAGGGGCTTCCCATTCACCACTTTGCACCTACTTAAGGCAAAACTCCAGTATGAAAAGAGTGGACGCTTTCCCACCCCAACCAACACTTCACACCCACTCACAGCCTGACCTCAGTCTGCAAAGACTGGGCCCCTCTACACCCACCCCACTCCAATCACCACTTCACACCAAATGACTGCACTTCCACAGATACCTCTGTCAAGCTTCTCAAGTTTGCGGATGACACAACCCTGGTTGGACTGATCCAGGATGGGGGATCTCTGTACTCTTTTCAGTTTGACATATTTCCTTTAACATGGTGCCCAGAACTGAACACAATATTCTAAATGCGGTCTCACCAACGTCTTATACAACTGCAACATGACCTCCCAACTTCTATACTCAATACTCTGACTGATGAAGGCCAAAGTGCCAAAATACTTTTTGACCACCTGATATACCTGCGACACGACCTTCAAGGAACCATGCAACCATCAACCATTCCTCTGCCCATCTGGCTAATTGATCCAGATCCTGCTGCAATCTTTCACAACCATCTTCACTACCTGCAAAACCACTCACTTCTGTATCATCAGCAAACTTGCTAATCTTGCCCTGTTCTGTGACGTTTCACAGGGTGCTGGAGTAACTCAGCGGGTCAGGCTGAGTATGGAGGTTGGGAGGTCATGTTGCAGTTGCATAAGAAGGTGGTGAGGCCGCATTCAGAGTATTGTATTCAGTTCTGGGCACCATGTTATAGGAAAGATATCATCAAACTGGAAAGGGTACAGTGAAGATTTATGAGGATGTTGCCAGGACTAGATGGGCCAGAGCTACATGGAGAGGTTGAGTAGACTGGGACTCTATTTTATGGAGCACAGGAGGATGAGGGATGATCTTATAGAGGTGTATAAAATCATGATTTGAATAGATATGGTTGAGTCTTTTGCCCAGAGTAAGTGAATCGAGGAGCAGAGGTGAAGGGCAAAAGATTTAATAGGAATCTGTGGGGTATGTTTTTCACACAAAGGGTGGTAGGTGTATGGAACAAGCTGCCAGAGGAGGTAGTTGAGACAGGGACTATCGCAACATTTAAGAAACAGTTATACAGGTACATGGATAGGACAGGTTCGGAGGGATATGAATCAAACGTGGGCAGGTGGAACAAGTGCAGATGGGACATGCTGGGCCGAAGGGTCTGTTTCCACACTGTATCACTCTATGACTCTATCTTTCCCTCTCAAACCCATTCTCCTGCCTTCTCCCCATTACCTCTGACACCCGTATCAATCAAGAATCTATCAATCTCCTCCTGAAAAATGTCCATTGACTTGACCTCCACAGCTATCTGTGGCAATTAATTCCACAGTTCACCACCCTCTGACTTAAGAAATTCCTGCTCATCTCCTTCCTAAAGGAATGTCTTTTAATTCTTAGGCTGTGGCCACTGGCCCTAGACCTTCCCACTAGTGGAAACATCCTCTCCAAATCCACACCATCCAGGTTTTTACCAGGCTGGGACAGACGGCAACAGCTTCACACCGTGTCCCAAAGCTCGTGTCCTGTCCTGCATCACCTAGGCAGCAGAGACGTTATAGGAGAGGGCAAGCACCGTAACAAAGTATCTCACAATGGTTTGCGTAACATTCAGGAATGTTTATGCATGCCACATCATGAATATTACTGAAGAACGGTCTTGACCCGAACTATAATCTATAGCTTTTCTCCAGAGATGCTGCCTGATCCACTGAGTTACTCCAGCACTCTGTGACATGTCACCTATCCATGTTCTCCAGAGATGCTGCCTGACCCACTGAGTTACTCCAGCACTCTGTGACATGTCACCTATCCATGTTCTCCACAGATACTGCCTGACTCGCTGAGTTACTCCAGCACTCTGTGAAACGTCGCCTATTCATATTCTCTGCAGATGCTGCCTGACCCACTGAGTTACTCCAGCACTTTGTGACTAGTTTCCCTTCACGCATCTGTCCAAACCCACTGTCCAACCTCCTTTCCTATGTTCCTTTCCACCCATAAACCTCTCTCTGCCTTTACATTTCACTCCTCTTTCAAATCTGCTCTACTTATCTACATGCATTTTTCTTCTTCACTTTTTAGTCATAGAATGATGCAGTGTGGAAATAGGCCCTTCAGCCCAACTTGCCCACACCGACCGACATGTCCCATCTAAACTAGTCCCACTCACACACGTTTGGCCCATATCGATCTAAATCTGTCCTATCCATGTACGTGTCCAAATGTCTCTTAAACATTAGGATAGTCCCAGCCTTAACTACCTCCTCTGGCAGCTCGTTACATACACCCAGCACCCTTTGTGTGAAAAAGCTACCTCAGATTCCTGTTAATTTCTGAAATATTGGTCATAAATCTGGTGCAAAAATGCTCCAAAACAAGGCTCAGAATGGATCAGAGAGCATCTAAAACCCCAGAGCTTCCAGGGTCCGCTTAAGGGCCCTGGACCCTGGCATCGAGGGACTTCATGCTTCGCGCTCATGATGTGCGCAGCACGCACACTATTCCACATTAAGTTTTTTGTAATCCTGTCATGCCACCCCCCTTTTTGAAAAGCTTCGTACGGGCCTGATATTTAATACTGGACTTATGGGGCAATTCAACGTCCTCTGGTTCCAGTCGTGAATTACATCATTTGTCCAGCAAGGGTCGCCCTATAACCATACAATAACCATATAACAATTACAGCACGGTAACAGGCCATCTCGGCCCTACAAGGACCCAAGCAGTCGTTCCAGGTGCGACAAAGGTTCACCTGTATCTCCTCCAACCTCATCTACTGCATCCGCTGCTCTAGATGTCGGCTGATCTACATCGGCGAGACTAAGCGGAGGTTGGGCGATCGTTTCGCCGAACACCTCCGCTCAGTCCGCAATAACCTACCTGAACTCCCGGTGGCTCAGCACATCAACTCCCCCTCCCATTCTCAATCCGACCTCTCTGTCCTGGGTCTCCTCCATTGCCAGAGTGAGCAACACCGGAAATTGGAGGAACAGCACCTCATATTCCGCCTGGGTAGCTTGCGTCCTGATGGCATTAACGTTGAATTCTCCCAATTTTGCTAGCCCTTGCTGTCTCCTCCCCTTCCTTAACCCTCGAGCTGTCTCCTACCATCCCCCCGCCCTCGGGCTCCTCCTCCTCCCTTTTTCCGTCCTTCTCCCCCCCCCCCCCACCCACCCCCTATCAGTCTGAAGAAGGGTTTTGGCCCGAAACGTCGCCTATTTCCTTCGCTCCATAGATGCTGCTGCACCCGCTGAGGTTCTCCAGCAATTTTGTGTACCTTCGGCCCTACAAGTCCGTGCCGAACTATTATTTTCCCCTAGTCCCATCTACCTGCACTCAGACCATAACCCTCCATTCCTTTCCCATCCATATACCTATCCAATTTATTTTTAAATGATAAAATCGAACCTGCCTCCACTACTTCCACTGGAAGCACATTCCACACAGCTACCACTCTCTGAGTAAAGAAGTTCCACCTCATGTTACCCCTAAACTTCTGTCCTTTAATTCTGAAGTCATGTCCTCTTGTTTGAATCTTCCCTACTCTCAATGGGAAAAGCTTGTCCACGTCAACTCTGTCTATCCCTCCCATCATTTTAAAGACCTCTATCAAGTTCCCCCTTAACCTTCTGCGCTCCAGAGAATAAAGACCTAACTTATTCAACCTTTCTCTGTAACTTAGTTGCTGAAACCCAGGCAACATTCTAGTAAATCTCCTCTGTACTCTCTCTATTTTGTTTACATCCTTCCTATAATTGGGCGACCAAAATTCATTGTTACCCTCTTGCGTTTAATATCTGTGTGAGAAGCCTTGGAATTTTCTTCTATCCTATTCGCCAATGATCCTACATTGCCACTTCAAACACCCCCTGGTGCCTCTTGCTCCCTGTAGGTCAGCAAGAAGGGAACCATATTTTCTTTGTCTCCACAGACATCATGTTCCCAGCTTGTGACCAGATGTTCATGTCAGACTAAGAGAGGATCTGGCTTGAACATCATGGAAATTATGACAATGCTCAATGTGATAAGTACAACTACTCTGCCCGATAAAGATGCAGCCAGTCCTGCCATGGAATGGTGTGTGTTAATGGCAGTAATATGGCACCGGAGACAATAAACCATTTATTTGGAGACACTAGATCGGAATCATGATCATGTCAGCCAGGATCTGAGGAGGGAAACATAGAAAATAGGTGCAGGAGTAGGCCATTCGGCCCTTCGAGCCTGCACCGCCATTCAATATGATCATGGCTGATCATCCAACTCAGTATCCTGTATCTGCCTTCTCTCCATACCCCCTGATCCCTTTAGCCACAAGGGCCACATCTAACTCCCTCTTAAATATAGCCAATGAACTGGCCTCAACTACCTTCTGTGGCAGAGAATTCCAGAGATTCACCACTCTCTGTGTGAAAAATGTTTTTCTCATCTCGGTCCTAAAAGATTTCCCCCTTATCCTTAAACTGTGACCCCTAGTTCTGGACTTCCCCAACATCGGGAACAATCTTCCTGCATCTAGCCTGTCCAACCTCTTAAGAATTGTGTACGTTTCTATAAGATCCCCCCTCAATCTTCTAAATTCTAGCGAGTACAAACCGAGTCTATCCAGTCTTTCTTCATATGAAAGTCCTGCCATCCCAGGAATCAGTCTGGTAATGTACACATGACGGGGCTGGACAAGAGCCTGTTTCCATCTTATGGAATAGATGGGAGAGTGCTGGTAAATCCAATCCAATCCAATCCAACTTTATTTGTTAAGCACTTTAAGACAACCAATGTTGACCAAAGTGCTGTACAGAAGAAAAAACAAGACATCATAAACAGACAACATAACAGAACATAACATAACAGCTCACATAAGGCGCATAAATCACATATGAAATACAACAATAAATCAAAAGACATAAAACATGAGTAAAAATAATAGCCATGCAATAAGCAAACAAAATAAGAACCCAATCAAGCAAATAAAGTCGACATCTTACTGTGTATCAAAGGCCACGGAGAAGAGATGTGTTTTAAGAAGAGATTTAAAAACAGACAGAGAAGAGGCCTGTTTAATGTGGAGAGGCAGTTCGTTCCATAATTTGGGTGCCGACACAGCAAAGGCACGGTCCCCTCTGAGCTTCCGCTTAGTTTTAGGCCCACTCAGGAGCAGCTGATTATCTGACCTGAGAGAGCGGGCGGGTGTATAATGGTGTAGAAGCTCAGATAGGTAGGGCGGGGCAAGACCATTTATGGATTTAAAAGCAAATAAAAGAATTTTAAAATGGATCCTAAATTGGATAGGCAACCAGTGGAGTGAGGCTAAAATGTGCGAAATGTGCTCATGTTTACGTGTGCCAGTTAAAAGACGTACAGCTGCATTCTGTACCATCTGGAGACGGGTGATGGAGGACCCACTAACCCCCACATACAGTGCATTGCAGTAATCCAGCCGAGTGGTAACAAAGGCGTGGATTACCGTCTCAAAGTGCTGCCTTGACAGAATTGGCTTTATTTTGGCCAGCTGCCTCAAATGGAAAAAACTTGATTTAACAACAGCCTTGATCTGACTGTCAAATTTAAGCTCAGGGTCCAATTTAACCCCTAGGTTTGTGATGATTGGTTTGATATACTGGGCCAGGGAGCCCAGATCTACAGGGGGGGCCCCAGTGGTGCCACCAAAAACCATTACTTCCATCTTTTTATCATTAAATTTTAAAAGGTTCAGAGCCATCCAGGCCTTTATGTCGTTGAGACACTCAAGTAACAGTCCGACAGAGTGTTCATCCTTCTTTTTAAGAGGCACATAAATCTGACTGTCGTCTGCATAAAAGTGGAATGAAATTTCATGTTTCCTAAGTATGGAACCAAGTGGGAGCAAATAGAGAGAAAAGAGGAGAGGGCCAAGAACTGAGCCCTGTGGGACCCCACACGAGAGAGGAGCAGAGGAGGATACAGAGTCCCCAAGGCTGACACAGAAAGTTCGATCAGCCAGGTACGACCTGAACCACTCCAGTGCTATCGTGAGATCAATATTTCATGGTCCACTGTGTCAAAAGCAGCAGTCAAATCTAAAAGCACAAGGGTAACACAGTCACCACGGTCAGTAGCTAAAAAAATATCATTAAAAACTCTTAAAAGGGCTGATTCGGTGCTGTGCAGGGATTTAAAACCGGATTGGAAAACTTCTAAAATATTATGTTCTTCCAGAAAGGCCATTAATTGACTGTGCACGATCTTCTCCAGGATTTTTGATAGAAAAGGCAGTTTGGAGATAGGCCTGAAATTACCAAGAACTGCAGGGTCAAGAGCAGGTTTTTTAATCAGGGGTTGTACTACTGCATGTTTAAATTTTTCAGGGACAACACCTGAGGACAGACTGCTATTAATGACTGCAATAACAGATGGTCCTACAGCGGGGAAAACCTCTTTAAATAGTCGAGGAGGGACAGCATCGTTTGGAGAACCTGAGGGCTTCAAATGACCAACAATCTCCTGTAAAAAGGAAAGAGTCACAGGCTTAAACTGGTCAAATACAGCCAAGCAGGGGACTGAGATTGAGGGGTCATAAGCAGACGGTGGGATTAGAGCTCTAATAGAAGTGACCTTATCAATAAAAAAGTGAAGGAAGTTTTCACACACAGCAGGGGACGCCTCCATACAGATAGTCTGCGGGGCATTAAGAACTGTGTCAATGGTGTTAAACAACACACGAGGCTTGTGACAGTTTGACAGGATAATATCCGAGAAATGTTTTCTTTTAGCATCTTTCACAGTTTTCTGATAATGACGCCAACACTCCCTTAACATTTGAAAAGACACCTGCAGTTTGTCCTTCTTCCACTTGCGCTCAGCTCTACGGCACTCACGTCTGACAGCATGGGTCGTGTCATTCAGCCAGGGCTCAAATTTAGTTTTAGGCTGCCTGGATTTTAATGGAGCCACAGTGTCTAAAACAGTTTGGCAGGTGGAGTGAAACCATGAGCTAAGCTCCTCTGTATTGCACACAGACTCAGGAATGATGGAGTTCCGATTGAAAGCAACCGAGAACTGAAAAGCAGTGGAAGGGTTAATAACACGACAGCGCCGAGCAGCAGCGCGAGGTTTAACTGTATTACAGGCAAGAGCAGCCTCAAATAATACAGGCATATGGTCTGAAAACACTGCGTCACATATCTCTAGGTTAGAAATGGGCAAACCGTATGATAGGACAAGATCGAGTGTGTGACCGTGCTCTTGTGTGGGTCCAGACACAGATTGCACAAGATTAAAAGAATCAATGAGGTTTAAAAAGCCTTTTGCCATTGGCTTATCAGGACAACACACATGAACATTAAAATCCCCAACAATAAGAACACGGTCATATTTAGGCATGATTTCAGCCAGGAAAACAGAAAAGTCATTTAAAAAGTCCTTATTGTACTTGGGAGGCCGATAGACCACAGCACACAACACTGTGTGAGAGCCACCCAGCTCAAATAAACTCAGTTCAAAGCTGGTTAAAGAGGATGATAGCAATAGCTGCTTACATTTATAATGACTCTTATGGACAGTAGCTATTCCTCCTCCTCTGCCCGACGTCCGCGGGGAGTTAAGATAGCAGCAATCATGGGGTAACAGATCAGTGAAAGCGCTGGTCTCACCAACACTCAGCCATGTCTCAGTCACGCAGAGGAAATCCCATCCTCGGGACGTGAAGAAATCCTTTAAGACAAAAGTCTTGTTTGCTAGCGATCTAGCATTTACCAGGCCAATCCTGACAGAAACCGGCGGCGTTAGCTGTCCGGGGAGCCCGGGGAGCCCGACGCAAGTTGGGGTGATTCACCCCGCGCCAGCGGGGACGAGGAGAGCAGGGGCCGCGGGGTGAATCACCCCAACTTGCGGCCCTTGTTTCGACAGGCAACAGGCAGGCGTCGACAGGGTCCAGCGAGCGTCGAGGAACAACGAGGCTAGGCACGGCTCCAATCCCAGTCCAAGAAGACGCAGAAAAGCGCGCGAGACGGGCCTTCAGCCTCACCAGCCGGCCGCTGCGTTTTCCCCGGCGACGGGGGCGCTTACGCCGAGGAGGTGGAGCCGGGGCGCGGCAAATGCGAGTCGGGGCCCCCGCCAGAAGCGGGGGCAAAGTTCCACGTCCACCACCATCCAATTCCGCTGCATCTTCGGCAGAAAGTCGAAGATCCAGCAGTGTTTGGCGATCATACACCAGCAGAGAGTCGACATCCAGAACAAGAAGCGAAACAGCAAACAGCACACACAACACCGGCAGCAACAGACGGCAGGCCACACACACCGGCACCATCTTAATTGAGGCGAAGGGGAAGGAACTGGGGCAATAAATGGCAAGAGATACGTGAATTTGGGTGAGGATGGCAGACCGATGGATATTCCCGCTGCTGATGGCGACGGGGAGAAAACTTGCAACAGAATTGGAATCTGAACAGAGAGAATGTGCTGGGTGCCAAGTAGGATGGGTTGGGGATCAGCGGTTGGAGAAGGGGAAGCAACATGGTGACGGGGATTGGGGATGAAAATAAATACCTGTGGGGGAGAATTGGATGAACAGGGAGATCTGAAGGGGATAAGGTTTACCTGTAACTGGAGAATACAATGTACATGCCGTTGGGTTGTAGGCTGATCAAACTATGAGGTGTTCGTCTGCCCTACCAACTGATTTGTTTCAATCAGCCCTGAGTTATTGGGGAATTCTGCATTTATCGCACACTGTTACCCACTATTTTGTGATTGTGCCCTTACACTGAATCAAAGTGAATATGTAACTCCTTACCTTCAGAAATATCAAACTGTCCATTTGATTCATCCGCTCCTGCAGCTTTAGGAGTTGCTCTTGAATAGAGTTTAACTTCTCTTGAATCTCTCGTAGATTATTCTCCATTGGGTTTAGAACGCTCTCCTCTTCTTCCCGGAGTTCCTTGTGAAAGCGCTGCTCTTCCTCATTGAGAATCTGGCGCAGTTCAGCAAATACCGATGTGATGTGGGTCAACAGGTTCTGTGACTGTTCCTGTCAAATGAAAGATGAAGATCAATAATATCGAGCCTGGTCAGATATCAATAGCACAAGATCAGATAAGGGAAACTGGAAACCTTACCCGAACTCCAGAAATCTTCTGTTTCTGTTGCTGCTCCATTTGCTCCCCCGCTGATTTATCTTTTGTGAGAGTCTCTAAGGATGTTTTAATCCGTTCCTGTGGATTGAGATTCAGATTCAGCGAGTAAAATAATTAGACCAAACAGAACCAATGAACCAATGAAAGGGTCACGTATCCACTTCGATAGTGACAGAAGTTCTGTTTATTTTATGAATGAAAGTATGACAGTTCTGTCACAGAACTGTCATACTTTCATTCATAAATTCAACCTGTGCGCTGTGTCTCTGTCAGAGTCGCACTTTTCCTTGTCGGAAGTGGGAAAGTCCCGAGTTCCGAGTACAATGGAACGCAGCATTATAATAGCCATACAGAGGCTTCCGTCCATGGCCCGTGCTCGTGCCTGTGGTGACTGCCCGTGACCTAGACCTGACGTCACGTCACCTAGATGGTCGGCGCCGAGGTGATGTCCAGCGGCTCAACAGTAAATATGAAGCGGAAGCAACAAACTACCCTTAGCCATTTAAACAAAAAACAAGCCTGCTGCTGCCTCGGCCGACACTCCAGCAGTCACTAGGACGTTAGATGAAGAAGAGGGAACTACAGCGGAGCCTGATGCCAGCAGTGTATCGGGTAAGTGAAAGTCGTATACAAGTGAACTTTAGCAGATATTAGACTACTAGCTACTAGCTTATAAGAGATTTCCCAAACTGAATGAATACCACACATATATTCACTAAACGACCTTGCTAGCTCAATCTTGTTGTAGTAAAGTAGTAAATAACGTAGTTATTACACATTTTACTGTGAGACTGTGAGTGCGTGTGTGCTGAATATCTCCTTGTTCCTTCTAGATGATATCTCCTGGCCAGCCCTATGGACTGAGAGTCAGGCTAGGGAGTTTAAAAGCAGGCATTCTTGGTTAGAATGGAAGGACAGAAAGTTAGGTAAATATCAGCCAACTTGTAAAGCTGGTATAAACACATGAAGTCAACTTTATGGAAATGAGAGTATAGCTGGTTTATTTTCATCTTAAAGATACATTAATTTCACTTTTATACAATTAAATTATAATGATATTGTCACAGTGAAGCTTATTTACAGTTCATTCAATTATTTTGAATAGATTCTTATCCAGTTCAGAAGGTGTTATTGCTAATATAGATTCAAAAAAGACTACTTGTATGATGTTAATTAGTCATGTTTTTGTTTACTTTCAGGTTGTGTTTTTTGCAGCTCAACAAAATCTACTGGCGTCTTAACAGAGAAAAGAATTTCCATATCTGAGGAGTGGGCGATGTTTAAGATCCAGTCATCAGGCTCAAGCAGACCAACAGCCCTGGCCTCCTTGAGAAACAAGATCAGACGGCATGAGATGTCCAGGGCACACGAAATAGCTCAGGAGCTCACTGAAAAGGGTGGACAGGATTTACTTGGGAATCTTGTGAGAGCTGTGTCAGACACTGTGTTAGCTGAGACAAATGCTGTATTCAGAACAGCATATTATCTTGCCAAGATGAACCGACCTTTCTCTGACCATGACGATCTCATTGAGCTTCAGGAAAAAAACGGTGTCAACATGGGCACAAGTCTGCACTCAAGGTTCAGTTCAACAAAAATTGTGGAACACATAGCAAAAAAGATGCAGACAAAAATAGTTGACAGCATTGTGTCATCTTCAAGCAAGCTGTCTGTTCTCATTGATGAGGCAACTTCTCTCAGCCATAAATCAGCCATGATTGTCAATGTGAAGGCCTCTTTAGATGGAGCTACTCCTGAATTTGTTTTTTTGGACCTGGTGGAGCTGGAAAGCCAGAGGGCAGAGTCTATAGAGGAAGCTCTATTAAACTGTTTGGACACTGCAGGCTTTAGTGAAGAGTGGCTTCAAAACAACTGGATCTCATTTGTTTCTGATGGAGCCAGTGTTATGTTAGGCAAAAACTCTGGTGTGGCAACCAGGCTGACTGCAAGGTACCCTAACCTCTTCACATTGGCACTGTATGAACCACCGTCTAGAACTGGCTGTAAATGATGCTGTGGATGAGGTTCAGGCAGTCAACCACTTCAAAGTTTTCATGGACAAACTCCACAATCTCTACAGTCAGTCCAATAAAAATTCACGGGAACTTATGGAAGCAGCACAAGAAGTGGGCTCACAAGTCCTGAAGATTGGCAGAGTTTTAAACACCCGATGGGTTGCCAGCAGTTTCCGTTCTGTAAAGGTTGTGTGGAGGTCATACGAAGCACTTAACAGACACTTTGAGAATGCTGCAGGAGACCAAACAAGAAACGGCAAAGAGAGGCAAACCTACAGAGGCCTGGCACATCGTATGCAAAGCAAGGAATTTCTTTGTGACCTTGGACTCATGTATGATGCACTATCTGAACTTTCAAACCTGTCCCAGCAATTACAGGCCCATTCAATCACACTTTTAAGAGCAGAACAGCTGCTGAAGCGCACCATCCGAGTGCTGGCATCATTTAAAGATTCTCCAGGAGAGAAATTGGAGGAAGCATTGAAAGCACAGGCTTTGGGACAGTTTGGATCAGTGTCCCTGGAGTCAAATGCTAAGCTCATGCCGATCAATACAAAGCAGTTCCTACAAAGTCTGATCAACAACATGGAGAAGCGGCTCTCATTTAAGGATGAAATTCTTCATGATCTCAGCATTCTGGATTCAAGCACCTGGCCATCAACACCTGGCATACGGCACGGTGAGTCACAGGTAAAACGACTGTGCAGGCGATTCAATCTTTGTCAAGAACAAGCTGTCAATGGAATGAGAGATTTCATCGAGCACCCAGAGAGTGAACCTGAATGCCTCAAACCACTCATCCACTGCATGCAGACCATCCCTTGCAGCACTGCAGAGTGTGAAAGGGGCTTCAGTCTGATGAATATTGTGTACACAGACCAAAGATCTAGAATGTTGTTGTCTAGTGTCAGCAATTTGATGATGATCAGCATCAATGGGCCCCCTGTAAGCCTTTTTGAGCCAAGCAAATATGTATCAACATGGTTACGAAGCCATCGCTCTGCCACGCAAGCAAGAAGGCAGAGCACACCTCAGATGCCTGAGTACAAGCAAATTTGGGAAGGTTTTGTAAACTAGCAGGCTACTACATTTAAAGTGAAAAACAATTGTTGACAAAATCCCTTTTAGTGGAATACAAACACTTTTCCATACCTGCTACAGTAGCAGATACGGAAAAGTGTTTGTATTCCACTAAATATCCCTCATGTAACTGTGTATTCACCTTTGTTTGTTACTTTTTTACAATGAAGGGATTGTGGTGTTTGTTTTATTTTGCATGGGTCATGCGCCCTCCGCTGGTCGTTTTTGCGGATGTACTGTTTTTCTTCTCTGTTAAACACTGAACAGATGTTATTTGCATAGGACTTACTGTGATTGAAAACGTGTATTTTGTGATGCTGTGTGATTGCTGTATTAAGTATGAGTGTGAGACGTCTTAGAACAGTTGCTGATATGTTTTATTTATTTTAATTTATTATTTAAGTATTTTTGTATGGGAAACATAATTCTAAAGAAGATGTTTTTATTTTGTATTTTTGCATTTATTGTTTCTTATATAGGGTATTTTATTTTATTGAGTTGTAATTGTTTCTGACAAATGACTAACTCTGTTTTTTCTTGTCTCAAAACTCTAAACAGAGCATGCAGCAGCAGCAGCAATAAATGTCCTGTGCAAAAGACTCAAGTATCCCGTCGTCTCCTTAGCACATTAGTACTGAGGCCAGGCCGGTTACATATACAGTAGTACAGTGTTTATATAGCCAACAGTTATTTATTTATTGATGCTTTATAGTTTATATGATGCTAGTGCCTAATGGTGATTTTAATTTGACTGTTTATTGTCCTAGAAACTGATGACAATATCGAGTGTTGAATAATCTCAATTACTTATGGTGGTTGTAGGCTACTGTATGCGACAGTGAGTGTGGCGGTGTTTATAGGACGGGTGTGGAAGAGGCTAGGAGGGAATCATCACATTATACCCACTACAAAAAACTAGACTACACCACTGCATGTAATTAATACATCAAGTACTCTAACGGTTTAAACCAAATACGTTTTTTCCTCTCTTAATGCCATCGGTCAATTTGCTCAACAAAAATGGGTGATCGAACTTTCCAGTTGCCAAGGCACCGTCTGCTACCGACAACGACCGTTCTTCATCACTCACCCTGCATGAATTAAACGCACGGTTATAAGACCAGCATCAACGATTTCTGGGTCACTTTCCAAAACAGTGCAGAGAGTCTCACCTCCTCTTCTGACGAGTTTCCTCCTGAAATATATAACATCAGAAAGATCCATTAATTTACACAGAGCGACCACATCGTGACAGCAGGAATTTCATCCAAATTGTTACAATGTTCCTACAGATCTTTGCACTCGTTGCTGATGGAGCGCCCCGTCAGTCCGGTATTGTATTAATTCAATGTAAAGAGTATATTCATGGCCGTCCGAAGGGGGGTTGCGTTGGGTGCGACCGCACCCCCCTTTTCTCCCCCCTAAGAAAAAAAAGAAAAAAAATCGGGTGGAAAAATCAACGTTTCCACTTTGGAAACGACCAGTTCTCTGTTCTCCCGTCCCCGGGCAGGAGTGGCTGAATCTGAACCCAACGGCTGTAACCCCAACACCAGACGCCGCTGCGGCGGAGCCCGCTCCCCTCGCCTGCCCCCGCCGCCGGGGCCCAAGCCATCTTACCCCCACACCACCCCCGCTTACCCCCGCTGGGCCCACGCCACCCCCACTGGGCTCATGCCACCCCCGCTGGGCCCACGCAACCCCCGCTGGGTCTACGCCACCCCTGCTGGGCCCACGCCACCCTTGCTGGGCCCACGCCCCCGCCGCTGAACCCCGCTGGGCCCACGCCACCCCGCTGACCCCGGCTGGGCCCACGCCACCCCCGCTGGGCCCATGCCACCCCCGCTGACCCCCGCTGGGCCCACGCCACCCCTGCTGGGCCCACGCCACCCCCCGCTGGGCCCACGCCACCCCTGCTGGGCCCACGCCACCCCTGCTGGGCCCATGCCACCCCAGGTGACCCCCGCTGGGTCCACGCCACCCTCGCTGACCCCCGCTGAGCCCACGCCACCCCCGCTGGGCCCATGCCACCCCCACTGACACCCGCTGGGCCCCCGCCACCCCCACTGGGCCCACAACACCTTCATCACCCCCGCCCGCTGGGCCCGCACCACCTTCATCTTTTGCAAGAAAGAGGAGGGGATGTGAGAGGGGGGAGGGAGAGAGAGAGGGGAAGGGAGAGGAGAGAGAGATGGGGGAGGGGAGAGGGAAAGGGGGATTATCTTGAGTGAGATTGCAAAATTAAGGTAGGTTTTAGAGCTATTATATTTTCTCCTCCATATAAATAATATCAAACAATTGGAACTGCTTTCTTTTCCTTGATAACAATACAGAAACATATGAATTCCATAGTTTGTGACATAAATACACATTTTAATGGGATCATTACATACAGATGTAACATTTCCATTTTGAGATGGGGGGGAGGGGGGGGGGAGGGGGGCTTCCCATTCACCACTTCGCACCTACTTAAGGCAAAACTCCAGTATGAAAAGAGTGGACGCTTTCCCACCCCAACCAACACTTCACACCCACTCACAGCCTGACCTCAGTCTGCAAAGACTGGGCCCTTCTACACCCACCCCACTCCAATCACCACTTCACACCAAATGACTTCACTTCCACAGACACCTCTGTCAAGCTTCTCAAGTTTGCGGATGACACAACCCTGGTTGGACTGATCCAGGATGGGGGATCTCTGTACTCTTTTCAGTTTGACATATTTCCTTTAACATGGTGCCCAGAACTGAACACAATATTCTAAATGCGGTCTCACCAACGTCTTATACAACTGCAACATGACCTCCCAACTTCTATACTCAATACTCTGACTGATGAAGGCCAAAGTGCCAAAATACTTTTTGACCACCTGATATACCTGCGACACGACCTTCAAGGAACCATGCAACCATCAACCATTCCTCTGCCCATCTGGCTAATTGATCCAGATCCTGCTGCAATCTTTCACAACCATCTTCACTATCTGCAAAACCACTCACTTCTGTATCATCAGCAAACTTGCTAATCTTGCCCTGTTCTGTGACGTTTCACAGAGTGCTGGAGTAACTCAGCGGGTCAGGCTGAGTATGGAGGTTGGGAGGTCATGTTGCAGTTGCATAAGAAGGTGGTGAGGCCGCATTCAGAGTATTGTATTCAGTTCTGGGCACCATGTTATAGGAAAGATATCATCAAACTGGAAAGGGTACAGTGAAGATTTATGAGGATGTTGCCAGGACTAGATGGGCCAGAGCTATAGGGAGAGGTTGAGTAGGCTGGGACTCTATTTCATGGAGCACAGGAGGATGAGGGATGATCTTATAGAGGTGTATAAAATCATGATTTGAATAGATATGGTTGAGTCTTTTGCCCAGAGTAAGTGAATCGAGGAGCAGAGGTGAAGGGCAAAAGATTTAATAGGAATCTGTGGGGTATGTTTTTCACACAAAGGGTGGTAGGTGTATGGAACAAGCTGCCAGAGGAGGTAGTTGAGGCAGGGACTATCGCAACATTTAAGAAACAGTTATACAGGTACATGGATAGGACAGGTTCGGAGGGATATGAATCAAACGTGGGCAGGTGGAACTAGTGCAGATGGGACATGCTGGGCCGAAGGGTCTGTTTCCACACTGTATCACTCTATGACTCTATCTTTCCCTCTCAAACCCATTCTCCTGCCTTCTCCCCATTACCTCTGACACCCGTATCAATCAAGAATCTATCAATCTCCTCCTGAAAAATGTCCATTGACTTGACCTCCACAGCTATCTGTGGCAATGAATTCCACAGTTCACCACCCTCTGACTTAAGAAATTCCTGCTCATCTCCTTCCTAAAGGAATGTCTTTTAATTCTTAGGCTGTGGCCACTGGCCCTAGACTCTCCCACTAGTGGAAACATCCTCTCCAAATCCACACCATCCAGGTTTTTACCAGGCTGGGACAGACGGCAACAGCTTCACACCGTGTCCCAAAGCTCGTGTCCTGTCCTGTATCACCCAAGGCAGCAGAGACGTTATAGGAGAGGGCAAGCACCGTAACAAAGTATCTCACAATGGTTTGGGTAACATTCAGGAATGTTTATGCATGCCACATCATGAATATTACTGAAGAACGGTCTTGACCCGAACTATAATCTATAGCTTTTCTCCAGAGATGCTGCCTGACTCACTGAGTTACTCCAGCACTCTGTGACATATCACCTATCCATGTTCTCCAGTGATGCTGCCTGACTCACTGAGTTACTCCAGCACTCTGTGACATGTCACCTATCCATGTTCTCCACAGATACTGCCTGACTCGCTGAGTTACTCCAGCACTCTGTGAAACGTCGCCTATTCATATTCTCTGCAGATGCTGCCTGACCCACTGAGTTACTCCAGCACTTTGTGACTAGTTTCCCTTCACGCATCTGTCCAAACCCACTCTCCCCCCTCCTTTCCTATGTTCCTTTCCACCCATAAACCTCTCTCTGCCTTTACATTTCACTCCTCTTTCAAATCTGCTCTACTTATCTACATGCATTTTTCTTCTTCACTTTTTAGTCATAGAATGATGCAGTGTGGAAACAGGCCCTTCAGCCCAACTTGCCCACACCGACCGACATGTCCCATCTAAACTAGTCCCACTCACACGCGTTTGGCCCATATCGATCTAAATCTGTCCTATCCATGTACGTGTCCAAATGTCTCTTAAACATTAAGATAGTCCCAGCCTTAACTACCTCCTCTGGCAGCTCGTTACATACATCCAGCACCCTTTGTGTGAAAAAGCTACCTCAGATTCCTGTTAATTTCTGAAATATTGGTCATAAATTTGGTGCAAAAATGCTCCAAAACAAGGCTCAGAATGGATCAGAGAGCATCTAAAACCCCAGAGCTTCCAGGGTCCGCTTAAGGGCCCTGGACCCTGGCATCGAGGGACTTCATGCTTCGCGCTCATGATGTGCGCAGCACGCACACTATTCCACATTAAGTTTTTTGTAATCCTGTCATGCCACCCCCCTTTTTGAAAAGCTTCGTACGGGCCTGATATTTAACACTGGACTTATGGGGCGATTCAACGTCCTCTGGTTCCAGTCGTGAATTACATCATTTGTCCAGCAAGGGTCGCCCTATAACCATATAATAACCATATAACAATTACAGCACGGAAACAGGCCATCTCGGCCCTACAAGGACCCAAGCAGTCGTTCCAGGTGCGACAAAGGTTCACCTGTATCTCCTCCAACCTCATCTACTGCATCCGCTGCTCTCGATGTCAGCTGATCTACATCGGCGAGACTAAGCGGAGGTTGGGCGATCGTTTCGCTGAACACCTCCGCTCAGTCCGCAATAACCTACCTGAACTCCCGGTGGCTCAGCACTTCAACTCCCCCTCCCATTCCCAATCCGACCTCTCTGTCCTGGGTCTCCTCCATTGCCAGAGTGAGCAACACCGGAAATTGGAGGAACAGCACCTCATATTCCGCCTGGGTAGTTTGCGTCCTGATGGCATTAACGTTGAATTCTCCCAATTTTGCTAGCCCTTGCTGTCTCCTCCCCTTCCTTTACCCTCGAGCTGTCTCCTCCCATCCCCCCGCCCTCGGGCTCCTCCACCACCCTTTTTCCGTCCTTCTCCCCCCCCCCCCCCCCACCCCCCACCCCACCCCCTATCAGTCTGAAGAAGGGTTTCGGCCCGAAACGTCGCCTATTTCCTTCGCTCCATAGATGCTGCTGCACCCGCTGAGTTTCTCCAGCAATTTTGTGTGCCTTCGGCCCTACAAGTCCGTGCCGAACTATTATTTTCCCCTAGTCCCATCTACCTGCACTCAGACCATAACCCTCCATTCCTTTCCCATCCATATACCTATCCAATTTATTTTTAAATGATAAAAACGAACCTGCCTCCATTACTTCCACTGGAAGCACATTCCACACAGCTACCACTCTCTGAGTAAAGAAGTTCCCCCTCATGTTACCCCTAAACCTCTGTCCCTTAATTCTGAAGTCATGTCCTCTTGTTTGAATCTTCCCTACTCTCAATGGGAAAAGCTTGTCCACGTCAACTCTATCTATCCCTCCCATCATTTTAAAGACCTCTATCAAGTCCCCCCTTAATCTTCTGTGCTCCAGAGAATAAAGACCTAACTTATTCAACCTTTCTCTGTAACTTAGTTGCTGAAACCCAGGCAACATTCTAGTAAATCTCCTCTGTACTCTCTCTATTTTGTTGACATCCTTCCTATAATTGGGCGAGCAAAATTCATTGTTACCCTCTTGCGTTTAATATCTGTGTGACAAGCCTTGGAATTTTCTTCTATCCTATTCGCCAATGATCCTACATTGCCACTTCAAACACCCCCTGGTGCCTCTTGCTCCCTGTAGGTCAGCAAGAGGGGAACCATATTATCTTTGTCTCCACAGACATCATGTTGCCAGCTTGTGACCAGATGTTCATGTCAGACTAAGAGAGGATCTGTCTTGAACATCATGCAAATTATGACAATGCTCAATGTGATAAGTACAATTACTCTGCCCGATAAAGATGCAGCCAGTCCTGCCATGGAATGGTGTGTGTTAATGGGAGTAAGGCAGTAATATGGCACCGGAGAAAATAAACCATTTATTTGGAGACACTAGATCGGAATCATGATCATGTCAGCCAGGATCTGAGGAGGGAAACATAGAAACATAGAAAATAGGTGCAGGAGTAGGCCTGCACCGCCATTCAATATGATCATGGCTGATCATCCAACTCAGTATCCTGTACCTGCCTTCTCTCCATACCCCCTGATCCCTTTAGCCACAAGGGCCACATCTAACTCCCTCTTAAATATAGCCAATGAACTGGCCTCAACTACCTTCTGTGAATTCCAGAGATTCACCACTCTCTGTGTGAAAAATGTTTTTCTCATCTCGGTCCTAAAAGATTTCCCCCTTATCCTTAAACTGTGACCCCTAGTTCTGGACTTCCCCAACATCGGGAACAATCTTCCTGCATCTAGCCTGTCTAACCTCTTAAGAATTGTGTACGTTTCTATAAGATCCCCCCTCAATCTTCTAAATTCTAGCGAGTACAAACCGAGTCTATCCAGCCTTTCTTCATATGAAAGCCCTGACATCCCAGGAATCAGTCTGGTAACGTACACCTGACGGGTCTGGACAAGAACCTCTTTCCATCTTATGGAATAGATGGGAGAGTGCTGGTAAATAGAGGCGAAGGGGAAGGAACTGGGGCAATAAATGGCAAGAGATACGTGAATTTGGGTGAGGATGGCAGACCGATGGATATTCCCGCTGCTGATGGCGACGGGGAGAAAACTTGCAACAGAATTGGAATCTGAACAGAGAGAATGTGCTGGGTGCCAAGTAGGATGGGTTGGGGATCAGCGGTTGGAGAAGGGGAAGCAACATGGTTACGGGGATTGGGGATGAAAATAAATACCTGTGGGGGAGAATTGGATGAACAGGGAGATCTGAAGGGGATAAGGTTTACCTGTAACTGGAGAATACAATGTACATGCCGTTGGGTTGTAGGCTGATCAAACTATGAGGTGTTCGTCTGCCCTACCAACTGATTTGTTTCAATCAGCCCTGAATTATTGGGGAATTCTGCATTTATCGCACACTGTTACCCACTATTTTGTGATTGTGCCCTTATACTGAATCAGTGAATATGTAACTCCTTACCTTCAGAAATATCAAACTGTCCATTTGATTCATCCGCTCCTGCAGCTTTAGGAGTTGCTCTTGAATAGAGTTTAACTTCTCTTGAATCTCTTGTAGATTATTCTCCATTGGGTTTAGAACGCTCTCCTCTTCTTCCCGGAGTTCCTTGTGAAAGCGCTGCTCTTCCTCATTGAGAATCTGGCGCAGTTCAGCAAATACCGATGTGATGTGGGTCAACAGGTTCTGTGACTGTTCCTGTCAAATGAAAGATGAAGATCAATAATATCGAGCCTGGAATCTAAGACAATAGCACAAGATCAGATAAGGGAAACTGGAAACCTTACCCGAACTCCAGAAAGCTTCTGTTTCTGTTGCTGCTCCATTTGCTCCCCCGCTGATTTATCTTTTGTGAGAGTCTCTAAGGATGTTTTAATCCGCTCCTGTGGATTGAGATTCAGATTCAGCGAGTAAAATAATTAGACCAGACAGAACCAATGAACCAATGAAAGGGTCAAGAGCTTCAAATTCCTGGGCGTGCACATCTCTGAAGATCTCTCCTGGTCCGAGAACACTAATGCAATTATCAAGAAAGCTCATCAGCGCCTCTACTTCCTGAGAAGATTACGGAGAGTCGGTTTGTCAAGGAAGACGCTCTCTAACTTCTACAGGTGCACAGTAGAGAGCATGCTGACCGGTTGCATCGTGGCTTGGTTCGGCAACTTGAGCACCCAGGAGAGGAAAAGACTACAAAAAGTAGTAAACACTGCCCAGTCCATCATCGGCTCTGACCTTCCTTCCATCGAGGGGATTTATCGCAGTTGCTGCCTCAAAAAGGCTGGCAGTATCATCAAAGACCCACACCATCCTGGCCACACACTCATCTCCCTGCTACCTTCAGGAGCCTGAAGACTGCAACATCCAGGTTCAGGAATAGCTACTTCCCCACAGCCATCAGGCTATTAAACCTGGCTCGGACAAAACTCTGATTATTAACAACCCATTTTCTGTTATTTGCACTTGATCAGTTTATTTATTCATGTGTGTATATATTTATATTATGGTATATGGACACACTTATCTGTTTTGTAGTAAATGCCTACTATGTTCTGTGTGCTGAAGCAAAGCAAGAATTTAATTGTCCTATCAGGGACACATGACAATAAACTCACTTGAACTGTAGACACGGAACTGCACATTAAAGATTTACAAAGACTCAAACAGCTGGAGAACTCAGTGGGTTAGGAAGCGAATCAACGGAGAGCCGCAGGCTGTCTCACCTGGAATGATTGCTGGAGTCCCTGTATGGATGTATGGGCGAAGGTATAGGGACAGGTATTTCATCTCCAGCGGTGGCTGGGACTGGGGCAAGTACCCGGGCAAAGGGCTGGTTTTGGGTGGGAGTCTGTGTGAACCGAACAATCGCCGAGGGAGCGCGGTCCGCAAAATGCAGAAAGGAAATTCTGATAATGAAATTCTGTTTGTTTTTACCTTGTAGCTTTCAACGGCTTCTTTAATCGGCAGGAAACGGTGAGAGTTGTGTTCCCGCGCGTCTCGGCAGATCAGGCAGATCAGTTTCTTGTCGGTTTCACAAAACAGCTTCAGTTCTTCCTGATGTTTCTCGCACTGAAGTTCTTTCCTTTCCGTGTTCAGGCTCAATTGTCTAGCTTTCTCAGACAGACCCGCCAAGGCCCGATTCACCCTGAGGGTGCGGTCTGTAGACTTCTCTCTACATTCCGGGCAGGAGTTTCTACCCTCCCTGTCCCAACTCTGTGTGACACAGGAGCGGCAGAAGTTGTGCCCGCACTCCAGTGTCACCGGATCGGTGAAGAAATCCAGGCAGATGGGACAAATCGCGTATTCGGTTAAACCCTGGATCTGGTGTTTCGAAGCCATTTTAACCCCGACCACTTCCTTCCCCCTTCAGGAAGCTGCCAACCCGCACAGAACCGCAGTTGTCTACTACGCCGCACGTTGCAGTGCGCGGGGAATTGATTCCGTGCTGAATAATAGGAGGTAGACAAAAATGCTGGAGAAACTCAGCGGGTGAAGCTGCATGGAGAGAAGGAATAGTTGACGTTTCGGGTCGAGACCCTTCTTCATACTGATTATCCGTGAACGTCGCCTATTCCTTCGCTCCATAGATGCTGCCTCACCCGCTGAGTTTCTCCAGCATCTTTGTCTACCTTCGATTTTTTTTCCGGCATCTGCAGTTCTTTCTTAAAAGACTGTGTTGGATAATGTTGAAGAAGGAACTGCAGATGCTGGAAAATCGAAGGTACACAAAAATGCTGGAGAAACTCAGCGGGTGCAGCAGCATCTATGGAGCGAAGGAAATAGGTGACGTTTCGGGCCGAAACCCTTTTGCTGCGAGTGTTCCGGGCGAAGAGCCTCTGGCAATCTCCCACTGATTTCATATAGCAGCAAGCGGCTGGTAACTCGTTAAACTAGTCTGAGCATGACAGGAACCGGGCGGACGAGCGCCGGCTGTCTAAGGAAACATAAAAACATAGAAAATAGGTGCAGGAGTAGGCCATTAGGCCCTTCGCCCCTTCGAGCCTGCACCGCCATTCAATATGATCATGGCTGATCATCCAACTCGGTATCCTGTACCTGCCTTCTCTCCATACCCCCTGATCCCTTTAGCCACAAGGGCCACATCTAACTCCCTCTTAAATACAGCCAATGAACTGGCCTCAACTACCTTCTGTGGCAGAGAATTCCAGAGATTCACCACTCTCTGTGTAAAAAATGTTTTTC
Source organism: Amblyraja radiata (assembly GCF_010909765.2). Classification (NCBI taxonomy): domain Eukaryota; kingdom Metazoa; phylum Chordata; class Chondrichthyes; order Rajiformes; family Rajidae; genus Amblyraja; species Amblyraja radiata. The sequence continues at coordinate 19,554,117 of NC_045985.1, read as the reverse complement.
TCATCTCGGTCCTAAAAGATTCCCCCCCTTATCCTTAAACTGCGACCCCTTGTTCTGGACTTCCCCGACTCCCCGCCACCTCCACCTCCCAGTAATGTCTCCCCGATGCGAATCCCTCCGATCCCAGCGCACACAGACTGCCTGTAAACCTCTTCCCGGTGTCAGGGAGACTCCTCCGGGTCCCGGTCCATCTCACCCTCTTCCGATCCTCAGACACCTCGAGCCGCGGACCTGCTGTTTCCACATCCAGGGTGACGGAGACTGGGGGGAGAAGCAGAGAATCAGAGAGTCCCCGGGGGTCGGGGGGACTCCCACAGATGCTGCCTGACCCGCTGAGTTACTCCAGCACTCTGTGAAACGTCATCTATCCATGTTCTCCAGAGATGCTGCCTGATCCACTGAGTTACTCCAGCACTCTGTGAAACGTCATCTATCCATGTTCTCCACAGATGCTGCCTGATCCACTGAGTTACTCCAGCACTCTGTGAAACGTCACCTATCCATGTTCCCCACAGTTGCTGCCTGATCCACTGAGTTACTCCAGCACTCTGTGAAACGTCATCTATCCATGTTCTCCACAGATGCTGCCTGACCCGCTGAGTTAATCCACGACTCTGTGAAACGTCACCTATCCATTTTCCCCACAGATGCTGCCTGACCGGCTGAGTTACTCCAGCACTCTGTGTCTATCCACAGTTAAGATGGGTGGAGGTGACGGGTGGTGGCGGATGAGGTATCGGAGTGGGCGGGTAACGTCACGGGCATGTGGTGCCGGGACTGGCTGTTGAGCCGGCTGATCTTCATGGGCTCGGCGTTCTTGCCCCCGTCGGTGAGACAGGGGCAGAAGTAGGGGTGAGCGGGGCCGGCACTGTTTATAAAACCAAAAATAATTCAATCAATTATTAACAATAATACTATAATACAAGTCAAACAAGTCTCGACCAGAAACATCAATCATTCCTTCTCTCCAGAGATGCTGCCTGTCCTGCTGAGTTACTCCAGCATTTTGTGTCTATCGAATAAACAATAGACAAAAGGTGCAGCAGTAGGCCATTCGGCCCTTCGAGGCAGCACTACCATTCACCGTGATCATCCACAATCAGTACCCCGTTCCTGCCTTCTCCCCATATCCCCTGACTCCACTATCTTTAAGAGCTCAATCTAACTCTCTCCTGAAAGCATCCAGAGAATTGGCCTCCACCGCCCTCTGAAGCAGAGAATTCCACAGACTCAAAACTCTCTAGGTGAAAAAATGTGTGGCCCCTGTTTCTGGGCTTCCCCAACATTGGTAAAATGTTTCATTCAAGCATAGAAAATAGGTGCAGCAGGAGGCTATTCGGCCCTTCGAACCAGCACCACTATTCATTGCGATCATGGCTCATCGTCCCCTATCAATAACCCGTGCCTGCCTTCTCCCCATATCCCTTGATTCCACTAGCCCCTAGAGCTCGATCTAACTCTCTCTTAAATCCATCCAGTGATTTGGCCTCCATGGCCCTCCGTGGCAGGGAATTCCACAAATTCACAACTCTCTGGGTGAAAAAGTTTTTTCTCACCTCAGTCTTAAATGACCTCCCCTTTATTCTAAGACTGTGGCCCCTGGTTCTGGACTCGCCCAACATTGGGAACATTTTTCTTCCTTCTAGCTTGTCCAGTCCTTTTAAAATGTTATATGTTTCTACAAGATCCCCCTCATCCTTCTAAACTCTAGTGAATACAAGCCTAGCCTTTTCAATCATTCCTCATATGATAGTCCCGCCATCCCAGGGATCAATCTCGTGAACCTACGCTGCACTGCCTCAATCACAAGGATGTCCTTCCTCAAATTAGGAGGCAAAAACTGTACACAATACTCCAGATGTGGCCTTACCAGAGCCCTATACAACTGCAGAAGAACCTCTTTACTCCGAAACTGAAATCCTCTTGTTATGAAGGCCAACATTCCATTAGCTTTCTTCACTGCCTGCTGTACCTGCACGCCAACTTTCAGTGACCGGTGTACAAGGACACCTAAGTCTCGCTGTACCTCCCCCTTACCTAACCTAACCCCATTGAGATAATAATCTGCCCCCTTGTTTTGGCACCAAAGTGGATAACCTCACATTTATCTATAGTACTATATTGCAGGCCTCCTGTTGGGTCCCAGCATCACACGGGAGGGCTGGTTCCCCAACGCAATATTCCACATCTCCACCAATTCGAATATTGGTGGCCAGGAGGGGGCTTTCTGGAGCACTAGTATGGGTGTTGTGGGCTGAAGGGACTGGTTTCCCGAGGGCTCTGTCTCTCTCTCTTTCACTCTGTCTCTCTCTCTCTCTTTCTCTGTCTCTCTCTCTCTGTCTCTCTGTGTATCCCTATCTGTCTCTCTCTCTCTCCCTCTCTCTATTTTCTCACTCAGTCTCTCCAGCTCCACCTTTGCCAGGCAACCACAGATGACCTTTCACCCCCAGAGGGTTCACGACCTCCTCCTGCCTTTAACCACAACATCCGAGTCCGAGTATAGAAGAGAGATTGAGCAACTGTCCATATGGTGCAGGCACAATAACCTGGCCCTCAACACCAGCAAAAACCAAGGAACTGATTGTGGACTTTGGAAGGAGTAGGATGGGGATCCACAGTCCCGTTTATATCAACGGGTCGATGGTTGAAAGGGTCAAGAGCTTCAAATTCCTGGGCGTGTACATCTCTGAAGATCTTTCCTGGTCCGAGAACACTGATGCAATTATCAAGAAAGCACATCAGCGCCTCTACTTCCTGAGAAGATTACGGAGAGTCGGTTTGTCAAGGAGGACTCTCTCCAACTTCTACAGGTGCACAGTAGAGAGCATGCTGACCGGTTGCATCGTGGCTTGGTTCGGCAATTTGAGCGCTCTGGAGAGGAAGAGACTACAAAAAGTAGTAAACACTGTCCAGTCCATCATCGGCTCTGACCTTCCTTCCATCGAGGGGATTTATCGAAGTCGCTGCCTCAAAAAGGCTGGCAGTATCATCAAAGACCCACACCATCCTGGCCACACACTCATCTCCCTGCTACCTTCAGGTAGAAGGTACAGGAGCCTGAAGACTGCAACGACCAGGTTCAGGAATAGCTACTTCCCCACAGCCATCAGGCTATTAAACCTGGCTCGGACAAAACTCTGAACATTAATAACCCATTATCTGTCATTTTGCACTTTATCAGTTTATTTATTCGTGTGTGTATATATTTATATAATGGTATATGGACACACTGACACGCAAATGGCTACTATGTTCTGTTGTGCTTAAGTAAAGCAAGAATTTCATTGTCCTATACAGGGACACATGACAATAAACTCACTTGAACTTGAACTTGATCATGTCGGTGTCGGTGATGAGCTTAACATGATGTACACTGTGAAAAAAGAACATAAGGAAATAAGAGTAAAAGAGCCCTCAGCCCCTCAGTCTGTAATGGCAATCAATGTGAATTTTTTTTTTTAAGTCACATACCGTAGCCTGGTTATCTCTGTCTCCCTCTCTCTGTCTCTGCCTGTGTGTGTGTGTGTGTGTCTATCTCTCTCTCTATCTCTCTATTTTTTCACTCAGTCTCTCCAGCTCCAGGCAACCACAGATGACCTTTCACCACCCAGAGGGTTCACGACCTCCTCCTGCCTTTAACCACAACATCCCAGCGCCAGACAGAAACAAACGTCTCTCCACGGCGACTTCAAGACAGATTAGATGTTCCCTTTGCAAAGATTTCATCCTCTTTTAAAATTATTTTAAGTTGTTTCACTGCCCACAACAAAAATGGCGGAGGGAAGCGGCGATAATGGGAACGAATGGGCAGAGCTGCCCGTAACAAAGATGGCCACCCTCCCCCTGGGGTACCGGGACATTAGTGCCCTTAACAAAGATGGCCGCCCCCGAGGGACATTAGTGCTCTTAACAAAGATGGCCGCCCTCCCCCTGGGGTACAGGGACACTAGTGCCCCTAACAAAGATGGCTGCCCTCCACCCGGGACATTCGTGCCCCTAACAAAGATGGCTGCCCTCCACCCGGGACATTAGTGCCCCTAACAAAGATGGCCAACCTCCCCTGGACACTTGTGCCCCTAATAAAGATGGCCGCCCTCCCCCTGGGGTACAGGGACACTGAGTTTCTCCAGCATTTTTGTCTACCTTTGAATACTTTGAAGTTCTCCTCCTTTTTAGAATCATATGGTGCAACACAATAGGGTGATTTCACGAAAGGTCACTGGATCATAGATCCTCACCCACGTGACCGCAAAATCCAACTGGGGTACAAGCGTTACTTCCAGTACATGTTATTGATGCTGAAAACGCAGACTTTCAAACCTATTCAAAACCGCGAAAACGGCCCGTTTTTGAGCTGTAAATAACTGTGCCAGTCGGGGTGACCGCGAGGCACAGTTATCTTACTTTAGAGTCCAGAAGATAAAGAAAAACGAAGGTAAAGACAAGAGGGAGCTGAAGGGGCAACAACAGCGGAAGTTGTTGGCCGGGCAGTTATAAAGATCGAAAATACAGGGAATTATCGCATTTGCTCGCTGCATTTCATCAAAACTAAGGCATTATTGGTGTTTTGATGAAATGCAGTGAGCAAACGCGATAATTCCCGATCAGTCTGAAGAAGGGTTTCGGCCCGAAACGTTGCCTATTTCCTTCGCTCCATAGATGCTGCTGCACCCGCTGAGTTTCTCCAGCTTTTTTGTGTACCTTCGATTTTCCAGCATCTGCAGTTCCTTCTTAAACACTTCCTCTTATACTACTTGGAAGTAGAACATTCCTCCGAGATTTCTTGGACATTCCCAACCTTCCTCTTAGACTGCTTGGACCTTCTGAAGATTCCTCCTCGATTCCTTGGACATTGCTCCTTGGACATTCCCATTTCTCCCAGATTGCTTGGACTTTCCTGACGTCACCCCTGGACTCTGTAACACTTCACTCCTTGGCGCCTGGATTTCAATGGGAACCTGGGCCCAACCCTGTCACCACCTGGGACGTGAGGTCCACTAAGGTGCCACCACCACCTCCCCCTGCCTGACCGCACGGGTCCTCCCCGAACCTCTGGGCAGTCGGCAGATTGTTGGACGACCTTCTCAGCCAGCGCGCAGACTAACCATGCTTGATCCTCTGGGGCGGAATGGGGTTCGATCGTTTCGGCCGCTGTTGGCTTCTCAAGACCAACGCGTGCCCCCCGATACTGACCAAACTCTGCTTCCACTGCACAACTTTCAATAAAGCTTATGCTGTTTGCATCAACAATGTCTCTGTATATCTGTCCAAATCTATCTTAAAGTCATAATGAACGGTGGTGCAGCGGTAGTTACTACCTCACAGCGTCAGAGACCCGGGTTCGATCCTGTATTAGTCTCCACTGCCTTCTGAGGTAGAGAATTCCACAGATTCACAACTCACAGATTTGAGTATAGGAGCAGGGAGGTTCTACTGCAGTTGTACAGGGTCTTGGTGAGACCACACCTGGAGTATTGCGTACAATTTTGGTCTCCTAATTGAGGAAGACATTCTTGCCATAGAGGGAGTACAGAGAAGGTTCGCCAGACTGATTCCTGGGATGTCAGGACTTTCATATGAAGAAAGACTCGATAGACTCGGCTTGTACTCGCTAGAATTTAGAAGATTGAGGGGGGATCTTATAGAAACTTACAATATTCTTAAGGGGTTGGACAGGCTAGATGCAGGAAAATTGTTCCCGATGTTGGGGAAGTCCAGAACAAGGGGTCACAGTTTAAGGATAAGAGGGAAGTATTTTAGGGCCGAGATGAGAAAATCATTTTTCACACAGAGAGTGGTGAATCTGTGGAATTCTCTGTCACAGAAGGTAGTTGAGGCCAGTTCATTGGCTATATTTAAGAGGGAGTTAGATGTGGCCCTTGTGGCTAAAGGGATCAGGGGGTATGGAGAGAAGGCAGGTACAGGATACTGAGTTGGATGATCAGCCATGATCATATTGAATGGCGGTGCAGGCTCGAAGGACCGAATGGCCTACTCCTGCACCTATTTCTATGTTTCTCTGTGTGAAAAAAGTGTTTCCTCATCTCCGTTCTAACTGGCCTACCCCTTATTCTTAAACTGTGTGGCCCCTGCATTGAGGGTCTCTCCACTATTCCACCTCACGCATGTGCGGCATCTGCTGACTCTTGTGTCCCAGTGAATTCTGGACATCAACAACGATGAACCAAGCATTATCCATTATTACATTAAACAAATCGCATGCTCGTAGAACTTCCAAATAGCAGAATATGGTTTAAAAATATGCAGCACGTCAAGAAGGTTTAGTACAAATGTCATGCACGCAACCTCATGCATGTCAGGAAGTCCAGTTCGCTGCAGAGCCGCTTTCAACTGATGCCGAGCTGTCTAAATGTTTAAGAAAGAACTGCAGATGCTGGAAAAATCGAAGGTAGACAAAAATGCTGGAGAAACTCAGCGGGTGAGCAGCATCTATGGAGCGAAGGAATAGGTGACGTTTCGGGTCGAGACCCTTCTTCAGACTGCCTCACCCGCTGAGTTTCTCCAGCATGTGTGTCTACCACCGAGCTGTCTAAATGCTTGCGCGGCGCAGGGTCCCCACCTGCTGGTAAAACCCGATACTGCGGAATCGGCCGATATATGAACCCATTGCCCGTGGGGATGGTGAATCTGGGGCAGAGAGAATGAACAGATTGCGATGCTGGAGGCCGGCATCGACGTGGGAGCAGCGGCGGTGACTGAGACACAATCCGGCATGACGAGAGAAACGAACAGGAGAGACCTCAAGAGCTACCGGGTTGTCTAACTTGAGTAATACATTGTGCTATTATTTACATTGTTTTTCATCAACTTCACGAGTTAATACAATACTGTTCTTAATAAACAAAACCTAACCTTCTTATTAAGGAACTAATGTCAGTAGGTGATCAATGTATCAGGATGTAGATGTCGCTGCAAGACCAGCATTTATTGCACATCACTAATTGCCCTCTGAGTTGATCGCTCGGACAATTCCAAGGGCATTTGATCTTCAACCACTTTGAACGAGATGAATCTTAAACAAATTGAGAGTGGTTGCGGTCATTGTATTTCAGACAGTTTATTTATTTCAAGAATGTGAGGTGATGAATTGTATTTAAGGTGGGGGGGAAATACTTCAAATTGTGTCCCTGGTTTGTGCCAGTGGATTCCTCGTTCGGTAACTAAATCCGTGCCTCGTCACCGCGCCCCAACCTCCAGTTGATGCCTCGAGTTCACCACTTCCTATTGGATTGCGGCCCTTGGGTTAAAGCCGGGATTATTCCCGTCATGAACTTCCACACCTCTATAAAATCACCCCTCATCCCACTGCGTTCCAGGGTATAAGGTCCTAGTCTGCCCAACCTCTCCCTCTAGTGAGGCCCTCAGGCCCAGGCAACATCCTCATCAATATTGTCTACACCCTTTCCAGTTTATCCACATTCTTCACACAGCAGAGTGAACAATACTGAACATGTTACTCCAAACTGACCATCCTTAATATGAAATGATGCACGGTTTCTCCAAATATAGATGCATCTGAAGACTGGAGCGTGAGAGACGAGTGCACTGATGTGGATTAAAATATGTTTACTTCCATGCTGATCCCGGGCTGTGAACGGAGATGCGGGCTGCGGGTTCCACTGCCCAACAGGGGCAACGCCTCCTCAGTTACACCTCCTTAGCGCCAAAGATCCTATAGGATCTTTGTTTAGCGCTGGTCCCTGTTCCTTTCTGCCCTGCCTTAGACAATCCCAGGGCAATCTTTCGTCTCCGCTTTCGTCTCACTTCAGGCCGGTTTAATGCCTAACTGACCCCTCCCTCGTGTGAGATTAGTTGGGAGTGGCCAGGACACTGAACACTGAACACTTGCAGCCCAATAACATTCATTGCCCGGGACGGCAGCGCGCGCAGTGGAAAACACTTTGAACCAGGAAGTGGAGGTTAAAATGGCTTCGAAAGACAGGTTCGAGACTTTAACCGAGGAGGCAGTTTGTCCCATCTGCCTGGATTTCTTCACCGATCCGGTGACACTGGAGTGCGGGCACTACTTCTGCCGCTCCTGCATCACACAGAGTTGGGACAGGGAGGGGAGAAACTCCTGCCCGGAATGTAGAGAGGAGTTTACAGACCGCACCCTCAGGGTGAATCGGGCCTTGGCGAGACTGTCTGAGAAAGCTCGAACACTGAGCCTGAATCAGACAGAGAAGGAAAGTAAACTTCAGTGCGAGAAACATCAGGAAGAACTGAAGCTGTTTTGTGAAACTGACAAGAAACTGATCTGCCTGGTTTGTCGAGATGGGCGGGAACACAAGACTCACAGCTTCATGCCGATAGAAGAAGCTGTTGAAACCTACAAGGTAAAAGCAAACCGATTCTGATCACATCATTGTGTCATGTTTTGTTTATTTTCTGACATTTTTCTTCTCTGATCTGAAACCCAACTCCAGGATCAGGTGAAATCTTCCTTCGAATCTCTCACAAAAAAGAAATCAGAGATCGAGCAAATGGAGCAGCAACAGAAAGAGAAGATTTCCGTTGTTCTGGTGAGGTTTTCCAATTTCGATTTCCTGATCTTGTGATGCATGTAACGTCAGGACACCTCTATACAGCACAAGAGCTGAGGGTTGGAGCTATAGAGATAGAGACTGGGCGGGCAGGTACTGACTGTAGATAGAGTGGATGTGGAAAGGATGTTTCCACTGGTGGGACTGTAGGACCAGAGGCCACAGCCTCAGAATTAAAGGGCGCTCTTTTAGAAAGGAGGTGAAGAGAAACTTAGAAAAGCGGTCACGGTGGTGCTGCCTGACAGCGAATGCAGCGCCGGAGACCCGGGTTGGATCCCCACTACGGGTGCTGTCTGTATGGAGTTTGTACGTTCTCCCCGTGACGTTTTCTCCGAGATCTTCGATTTCCTCCCACACTCCAAAGGTTTGTAGGTTAATTGCCTTGGGAAATGTAAAAATGGTTAATGTGTGGGGATTGCTGGTCGGCGCGGACTCAATTCAATTCAATTCAATTCAATTCAAAGCACTTTATTCGTCCCCGAGGGGCAATTTAAAAGGGCGCATTACAGTAGCTTTTTAAAAAGGGACACAATCAACAAACATAAGCAGCACGCATACTGCACAATCAACCAGCACACGCATTTCACAGACACACTACACAATCACACAACACACACCGCACATCAACATTCAACACATAGTAATAGTTTTTAAAGTGCTTCCTTAGTGCTTCAATTAAAAAGTGCATATAGAAGGTTATTTCATTTCATATGTTCATGAGTCAGTGATCAGCATTAAGAAGCTGGACAGCCCTGGGGATGAAGGTTGCCTTCCTCCTCTGTGTCCGGCAACCCGGACAGCGGAGTCTGCGTCCTGAGGGGAGCCACTCAAACTCAGGAAACAGGATGTGAGAGGGGTCCTGAAGAATCCTGCGTGTTAACTTTACAGACTGTTGGTCCCATAGGGCAGTGAGAGTTCGGACGGGCTGCTCAATGATTTTTGAGCAGACCTTGATCACATTCAACAGGCGGTTTCTGTTTTGCAGGGTGATGGAGTGGAACCAGCTAGTGAAAGAGAAGGTTATTACATTTTCAATGAATGCGTAGTAGAATGTGGTGAGAATGTCTTTGTTAATCCCAAATGACTTCAGCTTCCTGAGTAGGTACTGTCTCTGATGGCACTTTTTAAGGATTTCCTCTGTGTTAGAGGAAAACCTTAGCAGGTTGTCGAAGGCTGTTCCCAGGTATTTGTATACCTCCACTATCTCCACTGGCTCCTGCTGGATGATAGTGGTGGCTGCCTCAGCCATCTGTCTCTGTTGGGGGGAAAAGGTCACAATCATGTCCTTGGTTTTGCTTATATTTAGCTCAAGACAAGACTTTTCACACCATACTATAAAGTCCTGCAGGGCTGAGCTGTGATGTTGTGTATGGCTGGGAAGCAGAGACAGGAGGACTGTGTCATCAGCAAATTTTACAAAGTGGCAGTTTGGCTGGGTGGATCTGCAGTCATCAGTGTAGAGAATGAAGAGAAGTGGGGAGAGGACACAGCCTTGTGGAGAGCCAGTGAAGGTGAAGAGGGTGTCGGACAAGGTGTGGTTCACCAACACCCTCTGTGATCTGTTGGTGAGGAAGTCTATAATCCACAGAGTGAGTTGGTGGTTGAGGTGGAAGCGGGTGATGAGCTTCTCAGCCAAAATATGTGGCTGCATGGTGTTGAATGCTGATGAGAAGTCTGCAAACAGAAGTCTGGCTGTGGCCTTGGGGATTTCCAGATGCTTATGGATGGTGTTTAAGGATGAATATTTTTGCGTCATCGACACCCCTACCAGCCTGGTAAGCAAACTGCAATGGATCCATCATCGAGCCAGTTGCCTTGGTGATGTGCTCCTTGATGATCCTCTCCATGGCCTTCATGATCAGGGAGGTGAGAGCCACCGGTCTAAGGTCATTCAGGACCTTGGTGGTGCCCTTCTTTGGGATGGGAATCACTGTTGAGTTTTTCCACATCGCGGGGACTGTGCTGCTGGTCAAAGAGCCCTGGAACAGATGCTGGAACACACCTCCCAGCTGCTCAGCACAGTGCCATAGGGTCCGCCCACAGATGTTGTCTGGCCCTGGAGCTGTGTTCTTTTTAGTCCTTTTGAGGGCTCCTCTGATGTGTTGATGTTGAGGCCGGAGTCATCAGGTCTGAGTGTGGAGACGATTGATTCTAGCTGGGTGCTATTGTCCTTTTCAAATCTGGTGTAGAAGGAGTTGAGATCATTCGGGAGTGAAGTGAAGCTGCTTCCTGCTACCTGAATGGGCTTGTGGCTGGTAGAGACAGAGTTCACTGCTGCCATGTTCTTGAGGCCCTGCCAAGCCGCACGGAGGTTCCCTTTTCCAAAGGTCTGCTCCACTTTGTTCTTGTATTTCAGCTTGGCAATTTTTATGGCCCGCTTGACCTCTCTGTTTACCTCCTTCTTCTCAGCTTCAGAACCGGTAAAAAATGTTCTCTTTTTCTTATTCAATATGTTTTTTAGATCTTTAGTCACCCAGGGTTTATTGTTAGGGAAGATTGTGACCTTCTTGGAGGGGATAATATTGTCTACACAGAAAGTGATGTATGCTGAGACTGTATCCGCTTGCTCACTGATGTTGGTGGAGGAGGATGTGAGGGTATTCCAGTCCGCTGCTGAAAGACTCATCCATGCCTTCATCTCCTCCCGACTGGACTATTGCAACTCACTTCTCCTTGGCATCAGCTCCACCTACATCAACCGACTCCAACTGGTCCAGAACGCAGCCGCCTGACTCATCACCCATACCAAATCCTGGCATCACATCACTCCAGTCCTCAAACAACTTCACTGGCTTCCCATCTCCCACCGGATCACCTACAAAATCCTGATCCTCACCTACAAAGCCCTCCACCATCTGGCCCCCCCCATATCTCATTGACCTCCTCTCCCCCTACACGGTCCCTCAGATCCACATCAGCCGGTCTCCTCTCCATCCACAAGTCCAACCTCCGCAGTTTTGGGGACAGAGCCTTCTCCAGGGCAGCTCCCAGGCTCTGGAACTCCCTCCCCCAACTGATCCGCAATTCCATGTCCCTCACCATCTTCCAGTCCCGCCTCAAGACCCATCTCTTCACCTCTGCCTATCCTTAGCCCCACGTCCCCGTCCCTTTTCATCTGTTCATTAATTGCCTCATACTGTGTTTTGTATTGAATTCTGTCTTTACTTTGTGTACTAGTCATGTCCCTACTATTTATTTCATTCCCCTTACATGTTTTTCCTCTACATGCTCAATTTTTGTAAGGTGTCCTTGAGACTCTTGAAAGGCGCCCATAAATAAAATTTATTATTATTATTATTAAAATACCCTTGAAGCCTGTCAATACTGTCCGGTGTCCACTGTTTGATGTCTTTCTCTTTTCTCTTTACCACAGGTGTGTAGGCAGGAACGAGCAGTATGCTGCTGTGGTCAGCAGAGCCTAGGGGAGGGAGGGAGATGGCTCTGTAGGCGTCTGGGACTGACCCATAGCATTTGTCCAGTGTTTTCCCTAGACGGGTGGTGCAGTTGACATACTGGTAGAATCCTTTAAGTGACTTGTCAATTGAACAGTGATTGAAGTCACCCATGATGAAATTGGGGGCGTCCGGAGATATCAGTTCGAGTCTGTCGAGCATATTTCTTATATGTTCCGTAGCAGTGGATGCATTTGCTCTGGGGTGGATATAAACCAGAATGAAAAACAGTTGTGGGATTCCCTGGGAAGGTAGAAGGGACGCAGGGAGACAGCCAAGAGTTCAATGTCAGGGTTGCACAGTTCTTCTCTGACAACAACTGTTTTGCACCAGCGTGGATTGATGTAGAGGCAGACACCACCGCCATGGTGCTTGCCAGTCAGTTCAGTATCACGGTCTAACCTTACAGGAGACCCGAAGCCATCTATGTGCATGCTGTCACTGTTGTCACTCCCAGTCAGCCATGTTTCAGTGAAAGCAAGAATGGAAGCAGTCCGGTATTCATACATGTGAAAAACGTTAGCTTGCAGTTCATCAGTCTTGTTACGCAATGAGCGCACATTAGCAAGGATCACTGAGGGAAGTGCACGGTGCTTACTTTCTCCTCGCCTAAGTCTTGCTTTAATTCCACCCTTCTTCTTCCTCCCCCGTCTCGTTACCTTCTTTCTATTGTTGTGCAGGGTGCCTGTCCGGTCGGTTGGGAGTTTACATTGTAGCTCCTCCAGCAACTTGTCTATGGCAGGGGCTTGGTGAGAGTGAAATTGCAGCTGAAGTAGAAAGTCCCTGCAGTAAGTAATCCGTTGGTTGTCCGGAAGAGTATATCCATATGATGCAGTGGGCAGATAATCCAAGACGAACAGTAGAAGCATAAGAGTCCATAGTGTCCATGTGAAGTCCATACTTTGGAGCAGTGAACGCAAAAAGCTAGCTGGCTAATTAACGTTAGCTCGTTGGTCCGGTGTGTGTGTGTGTGTGTGTGAGGTAGTGGCAGCGCCCGCACAAACACACCACGAAAGTACTGAACTATACGGCAGCAGTTGACCGTCAATCGATACCCGATGTACTTAAAACGAAACAAAACACTCTCACAAACTCACGTAACGTAACGTAACGAAGAGACAAACATTCAAAGCTACTCTCTGCACCGACCGGTCGACCGCACGAGCAGTGACCCGGAAGCTACTCAATGGGCCGAAGGGCCTGTTTCCGCGTTATTTCTAAACTAAAAGACATCCTAAACTTATTTTGTCAGAGGGTAATTAATCTATGGAACTCATTGGACATGTTGGGCCAAATGGCCTATTTCTGTGCTCCATGCCACAAGGTTGATTGGCCAACTACCCCCTCGCATATCGTTAGGAAACACAATACATTGACATTATATATTGATTTTCACCTTTCATTTCACAGGAAGAGTCACACAACCTTCAGTCACAGATCACATCCCAGTTTGCTGAACTGCACCAGATTTTCACTGAGAAGGAGCGGCGTGTACTCGCAGATATCCGGGAAGAAGAGGAGAAAATTCGGAACGCAATGGAGAAACGGCTTCAAGAGATTCAAGCAAATTTAAATTCCATCCAAAAGGAACTCTCAACGTTGCAGGAACAGATAGATCAAAAAGACAACGGGATATTTCTGAAGGTGAGGGGTTACACTACAGTTAGGCGAAGTGAAACTGCACACTCACAGCATGGTGGGGGACATTTCTGAAATTACATAGAAACATAGAAAATAGGTGCAGGAGTAGAGGCCATTCGGCCCTTCGAGCCTGCACCGCCATTCAATATGATCATGGCTGATCATCCAACTCAGAATCCTGTACCTGCCTTCTCTCCATACCCCCTGATCCCTTTAGCCACAAGGGCCACATCTAACTCCCTCTTAAATATAGCCAAATGAACTGGCCTCAACTACCTTCTGTGGCAGAGAATTCCAGAGATTCACCACTCTCCGTGTGAAAAATGTTTTCCTCATCTCGGTCCTAAAAGATTTCCCCCTTATCCTTAAACTGTGACCCCTTGTTCTGGACTTCCCCAACATCGGGAACAATTTTCCTGCATCTAGCCTGTCCAACCCCTTAAGAATTTTGTAAGTTTCTATAAGATCCCCCCTCAATCTTCTAAATTCTAGCGAGTACAAACCGAGTCTATCCAGTCTTTCTTCATATGAAAGTCCTGACATCCCAGGAATCAGTCTGGTGAACCTTCTCTGTACTCCCTCTATGGCAAGAATGTCTTTCCTCAGAATAGGAGACCAAAACTGTACGCAATACTCCAGGTGTGGACTCACCAAGACTCTGTACAACTGCAGTAGAACCTCCCTGCTCCGAAACTCAAATCCTTTTGCTATGAATGCTAACATACCATTCGCCTTCTTCACTGCCTGCTGCACCTGCATGCCTACTTTTAATGACTGGTGTACCATTACACCCAGGTCTCGTTGCATCTCCCCCTTTCCTAATCGGCCACCATTCAGATAATAGTCTACTTTCCTGTTTTTGCCACGAAAGTGGATAACCTCACATTTATCCACATTATACTGCATCTGCCATGCATTTTCCCACTCACCCAGCCTATCCAAGTCACCTTGCAGCCTCCTAGTATCCTCCACACAGCTAGCACTGCCCCCCAGCTTCGTGTCATCCGCAAACTTAGAGATGTTGTATTCAATTCCCTCGTCCAAATCATTAATATATATCGTAAATAGCTGGGGTCCCAGCACTGAGCCTTGCGGTACCCCACTAGTCACTGCTTGCCATTGTGAAAAGGACCCGTTTACTCCTACTCTTTGCTTCCTGTCTGCCAGCCAGTTCTCTATCCACATCAATACTGAACCCCCAATACCGTGTGCTTTAAGTTTACATTGGACTTTGTCCTCCTTAACAGCACTTAATTGGACCTGTTCTATCCCTAGTTATCCTTTTGCTCTTAAAGGGGAATATTCTCCAGCCGGTTATTCTTTTGTTGATAAAATACTTGTAGAATCTTCTAGGGGGGGATGTCACAATTATCCGAGCCACATCGAGAGCATGTTGCGTAGATTTCATGACCTTAACCATGAGATGATGTTACAGCATTGGAGGCAACACAAAAGTGAATCACCAGGATAATTGCAGGATGAGGGGCTTGTCTCATCAGCAGGGTTTATCGAGGTTGGATCGATATTCCTTGCAGTTTAAAAGAATGAAGAGTCGTTTTACCATTGTCCCCAAGGTCCACGACTGGATAGAGAGCAGTGAATCTCTGGAACTCTCTAACCCAGAGACTTTGTGGATTGAAACTGTTAGCCGTATTTGAACCAGAAGGAGAGACTTTTTTTTGAAAATTCCAGGAATTGAACACGAGGGGAATGGGGAAAAAAGGGGGAGTTCTGTCATGGACAAGATTAGCCATGACCACATTGTGGGGATTAACAATAATCTAAAACGTGGCGCACACATCATCATTTATCATCTGTCATATATGAATTGAACATGCAGGGAATGGGGCAACAAGAGGAAATCTCTTGTGCTTATCCCCCTTCAATGTATCTCCAACATTTGGCCACTTTTGTGCGAATTAGTTCCACATTCCCTTTGCTGCATGACTAATGGGATTTATTAAAGGCCATCACATATTTCATCTTTGAATTTTGGTCTCCCTAAAAGTAGCTGCTTCTTCTTGCGTATGGCGTGCACAGCCTAAAGTTGTAGGACAACTTGTTCTATTTGATCATAATTCATTGTGCACGCCAGGTTGATTGCATTCATCGAAACAGGTTGCAATCTCCCACTCCCCTAAAAGTAGCAATACTATTTGTCCCCCACCCATTTAAATCCACAGATAATCTTAAATCGCCCCATTCCTTCATTTCCTGACATCTTCTTCAGATAACACCCACCATCTTCTCCTTCTATCCCGTAACTTGCACCCTCTCAATGATGGCATCATTTTCATGTACGTTCCTTGTGTTTCCCCCCCCGTGGTTCTTTGTCCCGACGGAAATATTATTTATATGTCAGTGTGGCTGCCGCAATAAGAGTTGGTAAATAGGAATCTTGTGGCAATTTGCGTGCCATTTCTGCTGTCGGGATGTGGATGTTCTGTCTCAGTTATTCAGACGTGTGTCTTATTTCTTTCAGGAAGCAGCTGGTCGGAGAACGAGGTAGGGCACGCTCTTGATTGAAACTCTGCATGTTTTTGTAGAACAGCTCCGAAATTGTGGAAGCTCAGATTCTAACCAGCTGTTAAATATTTGCAGGGTTAGTGATGAAGTTCGTACATTGTCAGTGACAGATGGTGCCTTGCCGATTGAAAAGATTCATCACCACTTTGAGTTGAACACGCTGTGGAGAGAAACTTGTGCCATTCAGCGAGGTAAAACTTGTTCAGTTTCCATTCTTCTTATTGATTACACCTTTAAGTACCACAAATGTAAACATTACGCAGTAACTGTACTCACCTCCACCTCTGGCATCTCGTTCTATCTCTCTACCATCCACTGCCTGAAAACAGTGACCTTCAATGTCTTTTTCAACTTTACCATCTCACCTTAAACTGATGCCCTCAATCTTTAGACTTTAGAAATTTCCGTCTTCCATTCTTCAGCCCATTAGACCTGCTAATTAAGATCACATTTCATCTCAGGTCACCTTCTTCACTCTCCATGACGCCACCAATCTTAGTGTCCTCCACAAACCTACTAACATGCCACCCACATACTCATACAAAGCGTTCGTATAAATAACGACCAACAATGGAGATAGAGTCGAGCTCTATGGCACACCCTTTGCGAGAGCCTCCAGTCTGAAAAGCATTCCTCCACCAACCCTCTGTCTCCTGCCTTCAGGCCACGGTTATGCTCCATTGTGTAACTCTTCCTGGATTCGATCAGATCCAAACATCCAGACCACGTACCATGCAGACGGTTGAAGTTGTTTCTCTAACATAGCAGTAAATATCTGGAATTGTGTGGCGTCATTGATGGTGACAGGCCAGGTTTCTGGGTATAGGTGAAGGGAAAATAGTTGGATATTGGAAAGATCATTAAACTGAGGGTGATGGGGAAGTCACACTGAAGAGGAACTGGAGCCAGCTTCGTTCAGCCATTATCACATTGAACAGAGGATAGGCCTGAGAGGCGGAGCCTACTCCGCACCTATTTTCTTCCTGTCTTATGTTTTTTTTCTACTTATACAAAGATAAACTTTGCACAGAGCGAGTGTAGCAACGATTGACAATACTTGGTTCCGTAACGATATTTGTTGTGTGGGTGACATTGAGTAGACTCTGCCTGTGTGCTCGAGTGTCCAGTTGTATTTGAGGAGATCTCTGGTAAATACAAAGTTCCTACACTGCTCAGTGGGCTGGATGCAGGGAGGATGTTTCCCCTGTCTGAGGGGTCTGGAGCCAGCGGAAACTCTCAGAATATGGGCTGAACCATTTAGGACAGAGACAAGGAGACATTACTGCATGCAGAGACTGGGCAACCTTTGGAATTCCCCGCACACCCTGTGGCTGTGGACAATCAGTCATTCAGTGCTCTTGGAGCCAGAGAGCCAGGGTTGTACTTTACATAGTCAGGCCCTTCGGCCCATCGCATCCATGTCCACCTTTTCCCCCAGCCACGCAAATTCCTTTTACCCACATTGGAACCGTATTATACTGCACCTCATCAGATTACATCTGATTCCACCACCACCTCAGGCAAAATATTCCAAGAATTTAACAACTCTTTGTGTGAAGAAAACTGTGTCCTCCAGTATTTATATCCCTGCATGAAAATAAAGTTTCGCTGATCTAGCCTCTATCCTGCTGCAGACTTTGACAGACTTCCTTGCAATCCACAACCTTACCCGTTCTCTGCAAACTTTGTAGTCACACCTCCTACATTCACATCCAAGCCATGAAAACATAAAATAAACAGCAAAGGTTGCAGCACCGATCTCTGCTGCACTCCACCAGTCACAGACCTCCAAGCAGCAAAATCATCCTTCTACGCTACCTTCTACCTCCAACCACCAAGCCAATTGTGGGTCCATTTTACCAACTCGTCTTGGATCCCACCTGCCTTTGCTTTCTGGACCAACCTTGCATGCAAATCATTGTCAAGTCCCTCAGTGAAGTTCATATATTACTTCACAATGAGATCAGAGTCTTCTTGGTTGTACAGACCATCAAATCCACCCTCCACTAAAGAAAGCAAGTAAACAGTAGCAGATTGCCTCGCCCGTCCAGTCCACTCCCGTTCAGTATGATCACGGCAAGTCCACCCCATATCCCTACATCCTCTTTAACCACCTCTAATCACCACTCACACCAGTCTCCTCATCTCTCAATCTGTCTCTCCCTCGCCATCTACTGGCAAGATATTTGAATACCCGCCTTATTTCTCCATCCTCACCCGCAATCTCGTTCATCAGCATTTTCCACTTTGTTTTTCTCCCCGCACCGCCCCCTCCCGTTCCCGATAACCGGCGGAATTCCCCCTCTTCTGCCCGGTTGAGAAACTCCGGGAGAGATGTCTCTTGTCCATCCAATGTGGTTGTGGGTGAAACCCCGGGCAAGGGTCCAGTTGTCCGCCCGCCTGTGCCCGAGTCTCCCCCCGACCCCCGGGGACTCTCTGATTCTCTGCTTCTCCCCCCAGTCTCCGTCACCCTGGATGTGGAAACAGCGCATGCGCTGCTCGAGGTGTCTGAGGATCGGAAGAGGATGAGATGGACCGGGACCGTGAGGAGTCTCCCTGACACCGGGAAGAGGTTTACAGACAGTACGTGTGTGCTGGGATCGGAGGGATTCACATCGGGGAGACATTACTGGGAGGTGGAGGTGGCGGGGAGTCAGCGCTGGATTCTGGGAGTCGCCGCAGAGTCTGTGGAGAGGAAGGGACTCCCACTGACCCCGGAGACTGGAGTCTGGATCATCACAGGGTGGGATGACGAGTTTGTTGCATTCACCTCCCCTCCATCCCGTCTCCCCGCCCGTCCCATCCCCGGGAGGCTGGGAGTTTATCTCAGTTACGAGTCCGGGACAGTTTCATTTTACGACGCGGACACCAAGTCCCATCTCCACACCTTCACTGGGAATAAATTCACGGAGAAACTTTATCCTTACTTCTGGACTGGGTATGTAAACCAGTGGCTGAGAATCTGCTCCGATTCCGCTCCGGGTGTGTAAAAGGGTCGGGTCCCGGGACCGGCGTCAGGAGCGGGGCTCAGGGGCTGTGGGGCAGAAACCCGGTGGACAACAGGTCGGCGCTGAACGAACGGCTCCCATTTAATCCCCAAATTCCGTGTCGTGAAACCCCAGTGAGCGCGGAAATAAAACCAGGGGGAATGTAAATGTGGGAAGAGTGAAATAAACAGCAACTGAAATCAGAGCTGTCTGTCTGTCGATCCGTTCATTTTAACGCGTTAACCGCGTCCGGCAACGGAACAGAAATTACTTTTGTGAAAATATAAAGATTGAAACAAGCTCCCTTCCCGCGGGTTCAGCAGCGGCGGCGGGTGCTGAGCTCCGGGCTCCCCGGTCCTAAAGTCCGCCGACTCATATAAAAGCATCTTGGAGATCTATGCTTGCCATGTAGCATTCTGTTGAAATTAATTGCAAAGCATTAGTAAAAGTCTCCATTTTGAAATGCTTATTCTGTACAAAGGAGTTGAGACTTGTGAGGTCCAAAATGATTCTAGTACCCCCATCCATTTTTGTTCTAGAGAAAATACTAGATACAAACTGATGGTTTTGATAAGTTGTTTTCTCTATTACCCCTTTTTTACTCAAAATCTTCTATTTGAATTCTTCTTATCCTCTTTGGAGAAGGAATATATTATTTTTGGAGTATGTTGTGTAGGGGGATTTTCATTTTGGTAAAATTCAATTCTAAACCCCATAAAACTGCACAATATATATGCATCAGATGTTATTAGTTTCCATTCTTTTAAAAAGAATAGTAAGATTAAACGAGAACTTACCAGTTTGAAGTTTGATCTTTATTTTATGAGGAGTTACGTCGAGGGACAACGTGAAGAAGGCCGTCCAGGCCCATGCGCGTCAAACTTCAAAGCAGCCGTGTGAAATCACAGATGATCTACTCCGAAGCATAATAGTAAGCTACGTGATACAAACCTAACTTATCTTTGATCTTATTAGGGTGGGAGCGGAGGGCACGTAGTCCCTCGACGTAACTCCTCATAAAATAAAGATCAAACTTCAAACTGGTAAATTCTCGTTTAATTTTACTATTTTACTTCGGAGTCACGTGAGTGACTACGTGAAGATTTTAAAGCTTCTGTGATTTCAGGCCGTAGATTGGGTTCCGGCATATCACTGCATTTTGCTTGACTCTATGAGTGAAAAACAGTCAATAACATGCAAACCATCATACTTGTTTAATTAATAAATGGTTTATTTTATGGTAAAACATTGTGTCCCATTTTAATCTCTAGAGACATTTAATACTGAATTCAAAATAGTACCACCAAATACACCAGGGTCTGCAATTTCTTTGTGATAATACTTGTGCAACATCCTTTCATTTTCCCACCCTGCGGCCGCAAGGATATGGTCTATTGGAATGTCCAAATCCTTGGCCGCCAATGTTGCCGCCGCCCTGGTGGAATGAGATTTAAATTTATCAGTATCAATTCCTGCATCCAATAGCACCTTCTTCAGCCATCTTGAAATTGTTTGTGTTGTCACTTTTTTGTGTGGCTTTATGGCTGATGAATAATCCAGTTTCTACACCTGTAAGATGTTTGGTAGTCTCAATGTAGTATTTTAAATATGTAACTACACAAAGTCTTTGATCTGAAGGATATGCTGAAAAAAACAATTTACACCCCGAAACTCCTCCTCTGCTCTGTTTTAGCAAAGTGATAGACATAGAATGTAATTTCCTCTGATTTCATTCCCATTCTGTCTATCCTTAACTTGTGTAATGTTTGTACTCTTTGAGCCGAGACCAAAGCCATTAACATGACTACTTTCATCGTGATTTTGTCTAGCGACAAATTTGAGATGGGATCCCAGTCCCTAAGTAGTGATAGTACATCCCGCACATTCCAGATTTCCGTATATCTCGGTCTGGGAGGTTTAGCATTAAAGATGCCCTTCATGTATCTACAAATCAAAGGGTGTGATCCTAGAACTTCACGTTCCGATGGTTTCGATAAGTATGCCGACAAAGCACTTCTTGCTGTATTGATCGCACTATAGCTAAAGTTATCATCAAAATGTAATTTTGACAAAAATTCTACAACATCTGAAGTGTCTGCAGTTTCGTAAGAAATATTTTGTGTTGAACAAAACTGTTCCCATTTCTTAATGTAAGAAATGTACTGCTTCTGGGTACTATCCCTCCATGATCCTGTAATTACATCCATAGAGCAATCTGATAGTTCTCTTCCAACATATGGTCTCTTTAGAATCTGCAAATCAATATGATCATGTAAAGGATGAAATTCGCCAGTTACAGGGTGCACAAGTAGGTTTTCTTGTCTAAATACATGCATAATGGGTTCAGTCACCATTTTTAACACCAATGGATACCATGTTTGTGTGGGCCAGTCTGGAACCACCAACAATCCTGAGGTATAATCTTGTTTGATCTTCTGTAGCCAGCTACTGATCAGACAAAAGGGAGGAAATGCATACAAAAACATTCCACCCCAATTTAACGTAATCGCATCTACCCCTGTCGCACCTGGATCTGGCTCCCAAGAAACATATTGAGGTAACTGGTGATTCAATCTGGATGCAAACAAGTCAATTTCTGGTTTCCCAAATTTTTTAACATTTTTTCGGATAACGTCACGATTTAACATCCATTCAGTATTGTCATTGAAATTTCTTGATCTGGTATCTGCAATTATGTTGAATTTACCCGGGAGGTAAACTGCAGAAAGCCAAATATCTTTCTCAATGCACCAGTGCCAAATCCTGTTTGCCAATCTGTCACATGATTCTGACTTGATTCCACCCATATGATTGATATATGCTACTGCCGTAGTGTTGTCAATCTGAACTTGTACATGCAAATTTTGTACTTTCCGGCAAAGAGCTTTCAAGCTATGCAATACACCAAGTAATTTAAGATAATTAATGCCATGTGTCTCGAGCAAAGGTTCTTCCTCTGCATTCCATCTACCTCCACAGCTTGAGTTGACATCCACAGCTCCCCATTCCAGTGCACTTGCATCTGTTTGTAAAATGGTAGCTGGTGATTCAATCATTATTTTCCTGTAGGAACAATCCACATTTTTAATCCACCATTTTATATCCTCAATTGCTGTTCTCGGTAATTGCATTGGTCTATCAAAATGTCCAGCATGTCTTCTTCTACTTCTTCTTCTTCTATGTAGTGTTTTTTGGCGGTTGGCAAACAACGTTTTTGGTGCATTACCGCCACCAACTGGCATGGAGTGTGGATCAAACAACACCATTACATATACTAATAACCTATATCCTTCCGAACAAATTGGTTACCCTAAGAAAAAGCAACAGGATTTGGTAGCACTTATATGAACTCCCTTGCAAAATATCTACCAAATCAAATTGTATTCTTTCTTTTCTGAACTGCTCACTCATCCGTCCTCTCTCCTCCTCATACCTCTCACAATGTACAATAACATGCTCTATTGTCTCTTCTTGCCCACAGTATTCACATCTGCCTGTATTATGCTTGCCTATTATAAAAAGTGTATTGTTCAGACCAGTGTGTCCAAATCTGATTCTTGAAATTACTGTTTCCTCTTTTCTGTTTTTTTCCTGCACATCTCATTTCTCCCACTTTCCTCTGGACTCTGTAGAACCACCGTCCTTTCTGCTCTTCATCCCATTGCTTTTGCCATCTTTCCTTCAGTCTTTGCTTAATAATGTCTTTGATTTCAGTTTTACCCATGTTAATACTTAAATCAATCTTACTTCTTTTTGTTACCTCTTTTGCTGCCTTATCTGCCATTTCGTTTCCTCTAATGCCAATGTGTGCTGGTACCCATAAAAATATGACTAAGCCCCATCATTTGAATTCTGAATAGTGTTTGTTGTATTTCAATCAAAATGTCTGGTCTACTGTCTGAATGGCTGTGCGGTAAACTCTTTATTGCTAAACTTGAATCTGAACAAATAACTGTCCTTAAAGGCCTAGTATCCTCGACCCACTGTACCGCTAACAATATTGCAATCATTTCACCTGTGTATACTGAGACCTCATTATTGATCCTCTTCCCTACTTTGATGTGAAATTCTGGTACAATAAATGCTACTCCTACTTTATCTACTGAATCTTTTGATGCATCTGTATAAATTTGGACAAAACTGTAGTATCTGTCAATGTATTCCTGTATGATGACTGAATTATACATATGTTGTTTATCCTTGTTTTTCTGTTCTAATATTGTAAAGTCTACTGTTGCATCTGGAAGTATCCAAGGTGGAATTGAAGGTAATGGAACCGTTGGAACCACATTTAATTGTGCTATGCTGATTTGTAATGCTCTCTGGGTCACTGTCCATCCAAAACTTTTTGTTTCCCTTCTCTCCTTTTCCCAGCATGGTTTGACAGTAACTTGTGCTGGGTGTTCTTGACTGTGGCCCTGTAGGTTAATCCAGTAATTCAATGAAAGCTGTATCCTTCTCATCTCTAGAGGCATCTCCCCCATTTCAACCTGTAATGCTGCTGTTGGAGTTGTTTTTATTGCACCTGTACATATTCTCAATGCCCGATATTGAATGTTGTCTATTTTCTTAAGAGAAGTACTTGATGCGGACCCATACACCACACAACCATAATCTAACACAGATCTAATTAACCCAGTGTATATAGCCTTCAAAGCTGTTCTATCTGCCCCCCAATCACATCCAACTAAACATCGCATTACATTAAGTATATTCTTACATTTGTCCACTACTTTCTGAATATGAACCATCCATGTAATCCTCTCATCAAACCATAAACCTAAAAATTTATAGTATTTTACTCTCTCCAATTCCTGGTTATATAATTTTAGTTTAACCTCACTACCAATTTTCTTCCTAGTAAAAAACATTATCTTTGTCTTTTCCACAGAAAATTTGAATCCCCATTTATATGACCACTCTTGTACCTTTATTATAGCCCTCTGTAGTTTCTGCACAATAAACTTCACATTTCTCCCCCTTTTCCAGATTGCCCCATCATCCGCAAACAGTGAAACTCCCATTTCATTTACAATTTCTTCATACACATCATTTATCATTACTAAAAATAGTAAAGGACTTATTATGCTCCCTTGAGGTGTTCCATTTTCAATATCTAATGTTCCTGAGTATTGATTTCCAACTCGTACTTGTATTGACCTCCCATATAAAAATCCTTAATCCATTTAAATATACGACCTTTAATCCCCAACTTACCTAGTTTCACTAATAACCCTTCTCCCCACATCATATCATATGCTTTCTCAATATCAAAAAATACAGCTACTACACTTTCTCTGTTAATTTGTGCTCTCCTAATTTCATGTTCTAAACATATAGCTGGATCCATGGTGTTTCTCCCCTTCCTAAAACCACTCTGGTAATTGGATAAATATCCTTTATTTTCTACATAATATGTTAACCTTTCTATTACCATTTTTTCCATTACTTTACATATGTTGGATGTTAATGCAATAGGCCTATAATTCCCTGGGTTTGTCAGATCTTTACCTGGCTTTCCTATTGGGATTACTACTGCCTCCTTCCAGCTTTGCGGTAATTTCCCACCCTCCCACACTTTATTATTAAATTCTAACAAAAAATCCTTGGATGTTTCACTGAGATGGTTTAACATGGTGTAACAAATCTGATCTTTACCTGGTGCTGACATCTTGGTTTTTCTAAGAGCTCGGTTGAATTCTGTCTTTGTGAATGGTTTGTTAAGAACATCGTTAGTGTCTTCCTCATGTCGTATTAACTGTATATTCTCTGCTATGGTATTTTCTTTTCCTTTTCTTCCTTCTTCACTAACATTGTCTGAACTGTGAATTTTAGCAAAAGATTTTGCCAACATCTCTGCTTTCTCTTCATCTTTCACTGCTGTAATTTCACCGTCAGTTAGGATTGGATATTTGTATTCTCTTTTAATTCCTTTCATTCTCCTTATCATTCCCCAAACTTGACCTACTTTTGTCTCCCTTCCCACTGAGTTACAAAATGTCCTCCAAAATTCCCTCTTTGCATTTTTTATTACTCTTCTTACACTTGCTTGCAACCTTTTGTATTCAATATGATTCTGAAAATTGTGATTTCTTTTCAAAATTTTAAAAGCTTTATTTCGACACTTAATTGCTTTGTCACTCTCCTTAGTCCACCATGGTACACTCGGCTTGTTGTGCTTACCTCCTTTCTTCTTAATGGACTTCGTTGCTGCCTCTAAAATGGCTTCACAAACAGAAATATTTAAATTATCCACATCTTCATAAATATAAATTTTCCCCATTTCTTGATCACTAATAATCTTAAACTTCTCCCAATCAGCACCATTAAAAGACCACTTCTGTATTCTCTCTGTATTATACTCCTCTAAACTCACTCCTACTACTATTTCTATCGGGTAGTGGTCACTTCCTACCATTGTTCTTCGAATTACTTCCCATGAACAAACACCCGCCAATGAGTCTGACACTAGTGTGAGGTCCATGGCTGATTCTGACCCTGTTCTGATGTTGATTCGTGTCCCACTTCCATCATTAAGACACACAAGGTTTTTACTCTCCATTAAATCCTCAATCACCATCCCATTTTCATCATTAGAATCATCCCACAACGTGCTATGAGCATTAAAATCTCCACAACATATAACTTTCCCCCCTAAATACCCAACAAGTTCATCCATCAACTCCATTGAAAGCCTTTTACACAGATTATAAAAATTAACAATTTTAACCTTACCTTCTCTTGTCCAAATTGCAACCACTAAATATTCTAATTCTGTTCCTTTCACCAACAATCTATACTGTATTCCTTGCTTTATAAATATTACACACCCCCCTCCACTGCCCTCCCCCCATCTCTACGGATACTATCATAACCTTTGATGACAAAGTCTAATGAAGGCTTAAGCCAGGTTTCTTGAATACATATGACATCTGGTTTCCTCTTTAACTCTTTAATGAATCCTTTAAACTCTTGTCCATTTGCTATTATGCTCCTTGCGTTCCATTGTAATATAATCAATTTGACCTATCACCAGAACCTTCCTGCCTTCCATCTGCTTCAAGTTTTGTATTGATACTCTCCCATGATACTTCTTTTAAACCCAAAAACTTCTCTGCTCCCTTAACAATGATTTTTATTTTTTCTCTTTTGTGTTTACCCTGATCAGCACAGTTGATTACATATGCAATGAAAACAATAAGCTTATCAGCCGTCAGTTCTGTGTGAGTTTTGACTGCTTGACTTTCCTCTGATCTCAAAAACGGATGTTTCTCTCTCCCATTAATATCCACTCTTCCCCTTTGTCCTTGCACCTTCTTCACTGCCTCTGAGTAGCTTATGTTACTTACTGTTTTCACTTGCTGAATCTCCACAGCCCTCTTCCTGACTTCACATCCCCCATACGTTACCCTGTGCGGTCCTCCGCAATTGCAGCATTTATCCTGCATATTTTCTCTGCACTCTTCAAATCTATGCTCTCCTCCACACTTGGGACACCTCTTCTTCCCCTTAAACACTGCTGCTATATGTCCATACCTCTGGCATTTATAACATCGGAGCGGTGGAGGGATATAAGGCCTCACTGGAAAGCTCATGCATCCGATTCTCACTTTTTCTGGTAGTTCAGACTGCTGAAACTCCAGAAGCACAGACAAGCTCTCTACCCTCTTACCCTCCACTGTCCTTAACAATCTCTTAGCTACACTCACCTGGCCACCAAAAATACTCAGTTTGAGTTTCTCCAGGTCTTCATCTACAGGAATACCTGTTATTACTCCCCTTGTCACTCTACTCTCACCCAGAGTCTTTCTTTCACTGACCATCTTCTTGCAAACACTTTCAATCTTCAGAGCCTTATTTTTCTGCTCCTCCGTTTTACATATTATTAACAAGTTCCCGTCTCTCAAAATCTTAGCTGTTTCCACCTCTCCTACCTTCTTCTTTAGCTCCCTGGATAAAGCTATCGGACTTAAATTGACATGCTCATCTTCCTTTCTGAATTTCAGTATTATTTTAACCTCCTTCCTTTCAACCTTTTTCCGAACCGTTCTTCTATCCTCTTCTGAACTGTTCCCTTCAAAACTCCTTTTGCTGCTTTGGCTGAGCTCGTTTTGCCCGACTCCTCCTTCTCCTTGATTCCTCCCTGATCTCTGACTAGACACTGACGTCCAGTCACCAAAAGCCCTATCATCTTGATCTTCGTCATCCCCTAATCCTACCTGAGTTGCCATTTGATCCAGTCACAAACCAGTTTATGCCAACCGCCAACTCCTAGTCCCTCTCTCCCTTCCACACGGGAGCTCCCCTGCCGCACGGTTCAACCGCCGGCCACGCCCCTCTCCATCGTCCAGCATGTCTTCTACTTCTTCTTCTTGTAGGATTCCGGCAGTGTAGACGCTGCTAAGCGTATTACTGCCCTCCACAGGTCAAAGTTTGAACTAAATTCTTACATACAATCCTGTAACTTGCAGGAATTGAAGAACAGCCCTGGATATCAGTTGATGTTTCTCACTGTGTCCAAACAAGGATAAAACAGAAAAAGCCTCAACTCCAAGTCCTGTCAGTCTAACAAACAATACTTTTCTTTCAACCCTGTACTTTTTACATTCTAGGAAAACATGCTTAACTGTCTCATTACTCCCACATTCACACAAGCCAGAAACATGTTTCCCTACAATGCACAAATAGTAATTTAACCCACAGTGTCCCAACCTCAATCTACACAGTTTAACTGAGTCCCTACGGGACAGAGATGTACAGAAACATATTTTCCTAACTTCAGATTGTATAGAAAAGTAATGTCTACCCCTGACTTCCATTTCCCATCCGCTCTGCCATTCTTTTGTTAAGCCCTCTTTAATTATTTCTCTCAGTTCCACTCTCCCCAATGATACATGGATATCTATTTCTCTTCTTAAACTCTCCTTTGCTATGAGGTCCACCTGCTCATTCCCCCTCACCCCAGCATGCCCGGGAACCCAGCAAAAAGTGATGTTACACGCAAACCCAATTCTAGAAAACACACTCAAGATTTCATTTAGAATGTCAGGACGAGCTTTAGATTTCCCTACTCTTAAAGTTTCAAGAGCAGCTGCAGAATCAGAACAGATAATGACTTCTCTAAAACTGGCTTCCTCAATCCACCATAATTAATTGATTTGCCATTAATTCAGTCGTGAGAACAGAGCTTCCATCAGAAATGCGCCGGCCAATCTTCAACCCAAGCTGCTCCACATACACTCCAAACCCAGCTCTCCCACTAACTGGATCTTTTGATCCATCTGTAAAAACAATCAAAGTGCTCTCACTGATTGAATTAAGATATTCCACTATTCTTGGAGTCACCTCACGCTTATCTTTTTCCTGAAGACAAGTAAGCTCAATAAACAGTTCAGGAAGAACCCAATAGGGCACAGGTAGCCTTATTGTGTGCTCTATAATACCCCCTTGTTCCAAACCCAGCTTCCTAGCCCACTGATTTATAATGACAAAAAATGTGTTATTGGTTACCATCATCAACCTCTTGCAACAAACACCTTGCTGGGAAGGTATCATTACACCCACAAAGTTTAGCCCAGTAATGTAACCCTAGCTTAATGCGCCTTAACCATAAGGGCATTTCTCCCATTTCAACAATCAGGGCAGGGACTGGGGAAGTCCTGAAGGCTCCACAGCCAAGCCTCAAAGCCTTTGCCTGCAACACATCTAGCTTAGCCGGAACAGTTTTAGACGCAAACCCATACACAAAACACCCATAGTCAAGAGAAGATCTGATCATGGCCTGATAAATTAGCAGCATTGTCTCCCTGTTGGCCCCCCACTCACACCCAACCAGACTTCTCATAACATTCAGAACTTGTTCACACTTCAACACAATTTTACCTACATGCACAGCCCAAGTCATACGCTCTTCAAACCAAACACCCAAAAACTTAAAAACCTTTACCTTCTCCAATAGAGACCCATACATATACAGCCCTAACTTACGTAACTTTCTTTTAAAACCAAATACCATATATTTAGTCTTAGAGGCAGAGGTTTTAAAGCCCCATGTGTTCCCCCATTCCTCTACAGACACCAACACTCTTTGAATCTGTTTTAAAACAAACTCTACATTACGACCTCTTTTCCAGATGGCCCCATCATCTGCAAACAAAGACAGACCAAATCCTCTCTCTAATTTACAAAATATGTCGTTTATCATGATATTAAATAAAACTGGACTGATAACACTTCCCTGCGGGGTTCCATTCTCTATTTCTACAGTCTCTGAGCTGACACTACCAACCATTACTTGTATTGTTCTATTCAATAAAAAATCCTTAATCCAGTTGAACATTCGTCCCCTGACTCCCAAGTCAAAAATTTTAATCATTAATCCCTCCTTCCACAAAGAGTCATATGCCTTCTCAATATCAAGGAATACACTCACTACTGTTTCCTTGCTTCTAAATGCCCTTTTAATATCCTGATCCAAAACTGATACAGACTCCATTGTAGACCTTCCATTCCTAAAGCCATTCTGTACATCAACAAATAGTCCTCTGGTTTCTAAAAAATAAACTAGTCTGTTGGTTACCGTCCTCTCCATAATTTTACAGAGCACTGCTGTGAGCGCTATAGGGCGATATGAACTAGGGTCAGATGCCTCTTTGCCCGGTTTTAAGATAGGGACCACGACTGCATGTTTCCATTCCTTTGGTAAATAACCCTCTGCCCACACAGTATTAAACAAAGCTAAGATTTCATCAAGTACAGTATCATCCAGATGTTTAAATAACTCATACGACAACCTATCTCTCCCCGGGGTGGTATTTGCCCCAGACATAATTGCATCCCTCAACTCTTTAATGGTAAAAAACAGATTAAAGGTATTATCATTTACTAAACTCCTCTCCAGCTTCCACTGATTAACTGCCATCAGCTCAGTTCTCTTTCTACACCTCTCCACTCCCATGCTCTCTGATGCACTGCTTGAAAACTGTCAACACACATGTCTGCTTTTTCCTTATTGGAGACTGCTACACCTCACCCTTCTGCAACACTGGTAACAAACTTATTTTATATACTCCTGACATTCTACGCACAGCTGACCACAAATGCCTTACTGGAGATTCCGGGCCTAGCGTACCACAAAACTTCCTCCAACTATTCCTCTTTGCTTCCTTTACAACTCGTCTTGCTACTGCCCTTAGCCGCTTGTACTCCATTGCATTGACCAAAATTGGATACTTTCTTAATTTTCGATAGGCTATATTCCTATTCCTTACAGCTTCATCACATTCTTTATTCCACCAAGGAACAGACATACGGGACCTAGGTTCCTGCTTCACAGGAATAGTACAACAAGCTGCCTCATGAATCATGAGACTAATGGAAGTATTCCAACTATCTACAGAACCCTCACTATTAACCTCTCCAACTAAACTTTGAGCCTTCTCTTGGAATTTATCCCATTTGGCCTGAGAAAAGTTATATCTAGGGACTTTCTTTGCCACTTCTCTCCTCAAATCCCTACCAAACCTACATAAAATTGGATAATGATCACTACCCAGTGTATTTCTCACAATATTATACCTAGACGGCCTTCCATCATTTAACAATACCAACTCATACTTGTCTAGAAATTCTTCAACAATATCACCATTTTTATCCCTGTGATCACTACCCCATAAAGGATTATGCGCATTAAAATCTCCAATCCATATAACAGGACACCTTACCTTCTCCATTATCTCATCAAAATCTGACAATATCAAGGGTTGGCAGGGGCTATAATAATTTATCACAGTGATAGAATTCTGGCTGCTCCAAACCTCCACAGCCAAAACTTCAAGATTAGAATTAATGTCAACTTTCCTATACTGCAACCCAGTCTTAACAAAAGTTGCACAACCCCCACCTGATCTATCAGACCTATCTAATCGCACACATTCATGACCTGGGATTACAAAATCTAGACAGGGCTTTAACCATGTCTCTTGGATACATATTAATTCTGGTGCTTCTTTAAATTCATCAACAAATCTCTTTAACTCTTGACCATTTCCAATCAGACTCCGGGCGTTCCATTGAAGTATATAAAACATTATGGTGTTAATGAGGATCACCATCATCCACCTCACTGACTCTCCGTCATGTATTGATGCAACTTTTCTGGCAACTGCTTCACACTGAGGAACCTTTCAGCTGCCCCCACCACTAACCTGATGATATCTGACCGGTTAGCTGCTTTCTTAGCTCCTACCAGCACATCAGAAACAAAAGACAGAAATGACTCCTTATTAAAAATCAACATGTCAGATGGAAAAGCCGACGGCAAGTTTGGCACAGTGATCTGGCTTCCTAGCACCACTCTAGTCCCAGCGCTCACATCTCCGCGTTCTCTAGCCACCCTTTGAGCTGCCTCTGCATATGACACGTTGTTCTGATCCTTCACTTCCTGCACTCGCTTCGCCTGAACAAAGCGCTCACAACCATTAAACCCTGCTGCATGATCCCCATCACAGTTAGGGCATTTAGGAGCCTCTGCCTTGCAATTTTGTATTGCATGATCTCCACCGCACTTTGCGCACTTTCTTTTACCCCGACAAGGCCCAGCAACATGTCCAAACCTCTGACAGTTATAGCAGCGCAACGGTGGTTTAATGTACTCCCTCACTTGATACGCCATACTCCCATGAAACACTCTCTGTGGCAGTACTCCATCTTTGAACGTAAGCAGGACCGGCGGGTCCCTGACTCCATTCCTACTCTTAAATCTCACAACATCAATTACCTGGGCCCCCTTAACGTTGTCTAAGATCTCCTTCTCAGACAAGCCATCATACATCCCATACACCACTCCCTTTATTCCCTGCTGTCTTCCTCTAGGGACCAAACTCTCCACCTTGACCACCAATTTCCCCACACCCCTAGCATCATTAAACTGTTTTCTGTCTTTGCAACAAACTCTTAACATCCCATTATACAGAATCTTGGCCTGAAAATCCCTGCCTATCTGGCTCTCCAAAGCGGTGGTAATTTTTAATGGATTCACTGCTCTAAATCCTGCATCACCTTGATTTGGTCCTTTAACTTTAAACAGCACGACGAATTATTCAATAATTCTAATTCTCCTAACTTTACTTCCTTCGTCTCCTGACATTTCGGGTCTTTCGCCGCTCGATGACTCTCTCTTAGAGCCCCCCTTTTCCTTACCTACAGTCTGCCACCCACCACCCTCAGCCCCACCACTCTCTGAAGCCATGGGCCTCTAGAATCTGCGATGTGACTCGAACGACCTCTAGCAGCTAAAGCCCCTCAACAAGTCTTTGCTCCTGCAAACACTCTACCCCAAATTCCTCCGCATTTTTGCACTATTATTGGTTGTTTTTAAGTTTAGTTTCGAGACACAGCACGGAACCAGGCCCGTCGGCGCACTCCTTCGCAGTTTCACGACTACTCGCTGCTCTCACGTCTACGCCAGTCGTCCAGCATGTCTTTTTAATGCTGCAATTTTAGCTCTCTGCAATTGCTGATAGTGGAGTGGCCCCAGCTGGACAGCTGGAAATGAAGCAATTAACTTGCCCAGCAAACTAGCCACTTGCCTAATTGATGGTTGTTTGCCTGCAATCAGTTCTTTACAACCCTCAATCAATAGCAGCTTCTTTTCCTTGGGTAAGCTCACTGTCATGTGGTGTGAATTAATAGTGAACCCCAAGTAATCAATTATCTTATTAGGTATCAGTCTGGATTTCTCAGAGTGAATGACAAATCCCATTCTTTGAAATGTGAGTTTTACTTTTTAAACTGAAGCTGTTGCCATGGCTTCTGTATCTCCCACAATTAAAATGTCATCCAAATAAGCCATTATCAAATGGCCTTGAGCTCTTAGCAAAGCTAAAATTGGCTTCAGCTGTTTTGTAAACAATCTGGGGGCTGATTTCAGCACATTTGGTAATGCTTTAAACTGCCATTTCTGAGATATCCAGACAAATTTCAAATATCTGCGATGTTGCACATGCACCGCAACAGAATAATATGCATCTTGGAGATCTATGCTTGCCATGTAGCATTCTGTTGAAATTAATTGCAAAGCATTAATAAAAGTCTCCATTTTGAAATGCTTATACTGTACAAAGGAGTTGAGACTTGTGAGGTCCAAAATGATTCTAGTACCCCCATCCTTTTTTGTTCTAGAGAAAATACTAGATACAAACTGATGGTTTTGATAAGTTGTTTTCTCTATTACCCCTTTTTTACTCAAAATCTCAATTTCTATTTGAATTCTTCTCATCTCCTCTTTGGAGAAGGAATATATTCTTTTTGGAGTATGTTGTGTAGGGGGATTTTCATTTTGATAAAATTCAATTCTAAACCCCCTAAAACTGCACAATATATATGCATCAGATGTTATTAGTTTCCATTCTTTTAAAAAGAATAGTAAGATTAAACGAGAACTTACCAGTTTGAAGTTTGATCTTTATTTTATGAGGAGTTACGTCTGTAGTGTCCATTTGGCCTGTTTTGCATGTCATTGTGGATGGCATGTTCCTTTAAATTTTAGACTGCCCGTTATAATGTGGGTGGGATTTATGACGTGTCTTTGGGCGTGTTTATGCAGCTTAACTGCTTGCGTGGTAGTTTAGTTGGTTAGATTCGTTTTGGAGTGAAGAGGGAGAAGGTTAATCCTTCGAACATGTCAAGCCACATGTCGAGCATGTCGAGGCACATGTCAAGATCATGTGATGCATGGAGATACGAGGAGTTTTCTAGTATCTGAAGTAATGAGCTGGAGTTCGAAGAAGATTGCCGGAACAAGTCGGAAAAACCTTGGATGTATCTTACTGTTTTATATCTACAATAAAGAAAATATTCAACAAAAGACAGTGTGCTGAAGCTTTATGAAAGGAGAAGCTCTGAAGGTCTCTGAGGCAGCTTGCATGCGTACCGAAGATATTCCCCTTATCCCGTCTCACCCAATTAGTGGCTAGGGAGTTAATTTCCTGAAAGATTTGAAAAATCTGCCGCTACATTAAGTCGAAGGATACCTCCGGCAGGGGGGTAATTGCCAGTCCCAGAGAGTGGGACAGAAGATAAGTAGAAGCGAACCTCCGGCGGGGGTAAATACCAGTCCCTGAGATAGGGACAGAAGGTCGAAGTGCGAAGGCTAAGACCTCGGAGAGGCGCAGCCAGAGCAGGACGACCAGGCTAAGACCTCGGAGAGGCGCAGCCATAGAAGATTGGTTCCAGTCGTGGAACTGAAGAAGAAATACCAGTCCCAGAGAGAGGGACAGAAGATTTAATTGAAGACGGCAGGGCTAAGACCTCGGAGATGCATAGCCAAAGAAAGAAGATTGGTTCCATTCGTGGAACTGAAGAAGATCTCGGCCCGGAAGAGCCTTGAGGTCTATCAACAGCATCGGAACGTATCTGAAGACGTATCACTGGATATGTGAGTACGAATCGATTATTACCTTTTGAATTAAAATCACGGTTTTAAATAAAAGAATTCTGTTACAGAGCTCAAGAAGCTGTTTTCTCCAGCGTGTCTGGGAAAGGCAGACCGACCTTGGATTGTTTTGAATCTCTTATGATAAAGCGCATTCCATTTGAATTAGCATCATTTATTTTGCACCTGGAATTAGAGAGAGGTTCTCTACATTATCGGTATGTTTTAGTTTTGGAAGAAATTGTTGATAATAACAAAGTCGCTTAGAAGCAGAGACTTTTTCGACTAATTTAAAGACTTGGCAATCTGCCAAGACCTCTTTTAAATCATGAATAAAGATGAAGATGAGGGCAGAGCTATGCCAGAAGAGCCACGTGGTGGTGAAGAAGGACCCAGACAACTTGAAGAAACAGATATTTCACACGCTGCCTGTCTGAGGGAAACCGAGAAAGAGAGAAATGAATTATGGTTGCAGGTTACCAGAGTAATTGATACACAGAAAAAACTAATGGAATCAGAACAGAACGTGATCGAGGTGAAATCGTATATGAGCCAACTATGGAACCTCTACCAGGAGGTTGGCAAGAAACAGAATGTACTGCTGTGTTCAGTGCTGTCTTGGGAAGAACGCAGACGTCATACCCAGTGGGATGAATACACGAAGAAGATATTCAATGGTTTCAAGAAAAATGCAGAGAAGTGGTTATCTGAAATTATGTCACAAGTGACGAGCTTAATAGCTGGAAGTGCGAAGCAACAAAGTGCCGGAATGGAAGATGAATTTAGACGACGAGATAGCTTGGTGCTTGAAGGAGCACATGGTGGTGAAGAAAGACCAGCCAGACAACTTAAACTCACTGAGAAAGGTCGAAGTCATGTTCTCAAGGAGGCTGAATTGGATAGGAACAAGTTGGGGAAGAGGATTAGAAGGCTGTTTGAAAGTGTGAAGATACTCATGGAATCAGAAGAGAACCAGGACAAGGTGGAGGAGAAATTACGCCTGATAAGTAGCCTTAACCAGGAGCTGAAAGAGAAGCAGGACACACTGCTGGAAGCAGAGCGTTCTCAAGAGGAACGTGAAAGACATTATAAGTGGGATTCCGAAAATACGGAGTATTATGATGAATCCAACGATGCTGCAGAAGCATGGTTAGAGCAAGTTGACAAAAGTAAATGTAGCAGAAAAGAAGATACTACATGAAGAAGAAGGTGATGAAATAGAACCGGGAGATAGTATCTCAAATGTATCTTCACGAAGATCAGGCCGTAAATCTGGTAGCTCAGCCAGTTCGGTTTTGAGGGCTTCTGCTCGTTTGGGAGCCAAGGCTGAGTTAGCAGCGCTCTCAATAGAAGCGGATGCTATGAAGAAAAAACATGAGATGGCCCGACAGCAAGAAGAGAAGATGCGACAGATAAAGCGACAGCAAGAAGAGATGGCGCGATGTCAGGAACAACTGGAATTAGATACAAAGTTGAAGGTGACTAAAGCCAGAAAGGACATACTGGAAAGTGAAGGGTCTAGATGCAGCTCTAGATCGTCAAAGACGATGAGCTCTAGACAGAGAGCCAAAACTGCTCAGAGTGAATTGGCAGTTGAATCGATTCCACGGTCAAAGTCCACAGGATACCTTGGATTGGAAAACCTGAATAGGTTGAGTGAACCTTCAGTTCAGCAAATGGGTGCTAGACCTAGACCGAAACTAGCTACAAAATTATTCAAGACAAGATTGGAACCTAATACTGAAATGATTATATTTGGCGTAATGGAAGATGGGAATAAATTGAACACATCTCAAAATTTATTCCTTAACTATGGTTTAATAATAGCAAAAAAATTAATTCTTAAATTTTGGAAGGGTACATCAATACCAACGCTTAAAATGTGGATTGCAAGTATGTTGGACACCGCTCATCTTGAGGAAATGCGATTCCTCCTAATGGATAAATCAGACCAATTCATAACGAGTTGGTCTCCATTCGTCGTTTTTTTGGAATCATATGGTGCAACACAATTGTAAAAAATAACTGTTTCAGGACTGGACGAGGGTTGGTCAAGACTATAAATAATGGTCTCCTTTTCTTTTTTTTATTTTCTTTTCTTTTCTCTATTCTCTCTCTCAACTTTCTTCATTTACTCGTTTTCTTTTTTCACACACTATATATTTCACATCTTTCTATTCTTTACTATCTAACTTCTTTTTCTTATTCTAATCTTTTTTCAGTGTAATAAAAAAAAAAAAAGAAGTTGTACATAAAATGTATTATGAAAATATATATTAGGCACTTTGGTGCCTTATGACTGTACTTACTTCTAATAAAATAAAATATTTAAAAAAAAAAAAAGTCCACAGGATACCTTGGATTGGAAAACCTAAATAGGTTGAGTGAACCTTCAGCTCAGCAAATGGGTGCTAGACCGAAACTAGCTACTATGGGAACATCCGTACAAACTCGAGATGGACCAGTGGACCAAGGAGAAGGGAATCAAGTTGGTCTATTGGCACTGTTGAATAAGCAATCTGAATTCAACGAGATTATAGCTCGACAAAATACCTCTCTCATTCTGCCACCAGTTGAAATTCCTACGTATGGTGGAGATCCTTTGGGGTATGAAACTTTCATAAGAGCCATAGAAGAGGTAATAGAGACGAAAGTTAAGGATCAAAAGGAGCGCTTACGATTTCTGGTGAAGTACACAAAAGGAAGTGTGAAGGTGCTTGTGGAAAGTTGTCAGATGGAGCCAGGCAACCAGGGCTATAATAAGGCGAGAAGATTACTAAAGGAACGTTTTGGTGATGAACAGAAGATTGCGAATGCATACATTGAAAAGGCCCATGCTTGGAAAGAAATCAAGCCAGAAGATGTGGATAAATTGAGTGAATATGCAATATTTCTGAGAAGATGTTGCAGTTCGATGAAAAATCTTGGCTACATGGAGGAAATTAATCTTTCAAGTAATATGTGAATCATCATTAACAAGTTGCCCAGAAGAATGGGAGAAAAGTGGAGAGATAGGGCTGGTAAATTACAAGATAAGAGCAAACAAGTAGCCAGACTACCAGACCTGGTGGAATTTTTAGAAAGAGAAGTACGGTACATGTCAGATTGCAAACATATGCATTTCTGGATCATGGAAGTTCAGCTACTTTTTGCACAGAGAATTTGATGAGAAGGTTGGACATTACTGGAGAGAAAGTTAAAATTCAAATGCGTACCATGAATAAAGAAAAGGATTACCATAGTTATTATATAACAAACATGGAGATATCCAGTTTGGATGAAGATAATTTTATTCCAATTTCAGAGGTTTTCACACATGAAACAATGCCTGTTGGTCGTCAAAATGTACCCAGATGTGAAGACTTACAGCAATGGCCTTACCTGAAAGATGTCAAAATATCAAAGATAAATTCTGATATTGACTTACTTATTGGAACAAATGCTCTGAGAGCATTAGAACCTGTACAGATAATTAGGAGCCAAGGGGATGGACCGTATGCTATGAAGACCCTACTAGGATGGGTTATCTATGGCTCCTTGTGTAAGAATAAGGAAAGCACCAGCAAAATGAATTGCCGTGCTGTTGCTGTTAACCAAATATCTACAGGTAAATTGGAAAAGCTGTTAATGAAGCAATATAACCATGACTTCAATGAAAGTACCAGCCAGGAACATGAAGAAATGTCTAGAGAAGAATTAAAATTCTTAGATATTATGAACCATTCAGTTAAGATGAAAAATTGACATTATTGTTTGGATTTACCTTTCAAGCAAGAAAGTGTTAATTTACCGAATAATCGTTATATGGCTGAACAGCGTATTCAAGGTTTGAAACGTAAGTTTGTTAAGCACACGAAATTTCAAGAGGAATATACATCCTTCTTTCAGAATATGATTAATAATGATTATGCCGAAAGGATACCAACGAATCAACTATATCGAGATGATGGAGAGATCTGGTATATTCCGCACCATGGGGTGTACCACTCGAAGAAAGGGACATTGAGGGTGGTCTTTGACTGCGCGGCAGTCTTTAAAGGGACATCGCTTAACAGTGAACTACTGCAAGGTCCAGACCTTACTAACTCGCTCATTGGAGTTCTCATCAAATTTAGGCAAGAACCGATAGCTTTGACGGCTGGTATCAGATCAATGTTTCATCAAGTGAAAGTAACTGGTAAACATATTGATTATCTGCGATTCTTATGGTGGCCTGAAGGGGATGTGCAACAAGACCTTGTTGATTACCGAATGAAAGTACATCTTTTCGGAGCAGTGTCATCTCCAAGTTGTGCGAATTTCGCTTTGAGGAAAACCGCAGAGGATAATAAAGATTATTTCCCAGAGGAGGTAATTTCCACTTTGATAAATAATTATTACGTGGACGATTGCCTAAAATCCATATCTACTGAGTTAGAGGCAATTCAAATGGTGAAACACCTAACCTCTCTCTGCAATAAGGGAGGATTTGTACTTACCAAGTGGGTCAGCAACAGTCGTGCTGTTTTGGAAAGCATTCCACCAGATGACAGAGCGGAAGAAACCAAGGAGTTGGATTTAGACAAAGACAACTTGCCAATGGAAAGGGCACTGGGACTGCACTGGTGCGTGGAAACGGATGTGTTTAAGTTTAAATTGTCGATTCAGGAACGACCATGCACAAGAAGGGGTATCTTATCTGTGATTGGTTCAGTATACGGTCCTTTGGGATTTCTTGCACCATTTACACTGCTAGCCAAGTTAATTTTACAGAATCTGTGTAGAGAAAAACTTGGTTGGGATGAGAGTATAACTCAAACATCCTCGCACAGTTGGACAGAATGGTTAAAAGACCTCCACAAAATGTCAAAGTTTAAGGTAGATCGGTGTATAAAGCCTAAAACCTTTGGTAAAATCGGAAATGCACAACTGCATCATTTTTCGGATACCAGCGAAAGTGGTTATGGGACTGTTTCATACTTAAGACTACAAAATGTAGACAAAAGAGTGCATGTTGCATTCTTAATGGGAAAAGCCAGAGTAGCACCATTGAAGCAAATGACGATTCCCAGAATGGAACTTACAGCAGCAGTCTTAGCTGTTAAAATTGACATAATGCTGAGAAAGGAACTGCAATTTCAACTGGAAGAATCTACCTTCTGGACCGATAGCACTACGGTTTTGAAATACATTAACAATGAAAACAAACGTTTTATGACATTTGTTACAAATAGAGTCTCCTTTGTACTAGGAGCTACTAATGTTTCTCAATGGAGATATGTTAATACAAAGGAAAATCCTGCGGATGAAGCCTCTAGGGGACAAACAGCAATTTATTTATTTTTTTAAAAATTTTAATTTAACCTTTATTTAACCAGGAGAAGTCTCATTGAGATTAAAAATCTCTTTTACAAGAGAGTCCTGGCCAAGACAGGCAGCAGCACAGTTCCACAGCTACAGACAATAATTTAAAAACAACAGAGAACATATAAATAAAGTCACAGTCATCAAACAAAGCATGTACAGACAGAAGAGCCCGCTTCAACATCATTAAGAAGGGATTTAAATCTGTTTATAGAAACCAGCTCCTTAAGTTTCAGTTTATTCTGCAGCTGGTTCCATGCGAAGGTAGCAGCATAACTAAATGCCCTTTTCCCCAGTTCAGTACGGACTTTAGGTACAGTTAGTAAGAACAAGTCCTCAGAGCGGAGCTGATAAGTTCCTGTGCTTTTTCGAATTACATACTTCTGCAGGTATGAAGGAAGAACACCGAGGATAGTATTATAAATAAGGATATGCCAATGATGGAGTCTGCGGGTGGACAGGGCAAACCATCCAAC
The DNA here is from genome assembly GCF_010909765.2 of Amblyraja radiata. Taxonomy (NCBI): domain Eukaryota; kingdom Metazoa; phylum Chordata; class Chondrichthyes; order Rajiformes; family Rajidae; genus Amblyraja; species Amblyraja radiata. The sequence goes on along the minus strand of NC_045985.1, from coordinate 19,513,695 downwards.
TTGAGCATACAAAGAGCAGTGGTGCGTGAGGGTTTTAAAATTAGTAACAAATCTCAGTGCTCCGTGGTAGACCGTGTCCAAAGACTGTAGGCATTTTGAAGATGCATTCATATATAAAACATCACCATAGTCCAACACAGACATAAACGTTGCAGCAACATGTCTTTTTTTGGCTTCAAAAGAAAAACAAGATTTGTTTCTAAAGTAAAAACCTAATTTTATCTTTAGTTTTTTCACAAGTTGCTGGATATGAGGTTTAAAAGAGAGAGAATCGTCAATTATAATTCCCAGATATTTATATTGAGACACAGATTCAACCACAGAGCCCTGCAAAGTGGTGATAGGAGGGAGGTCCGAGGGCTTTGATTTTGCTTTAGTGAACAGCATGAGCTTTGTCTTGTCAGCATTTAAAACAAGTTTTAAATCACACAGGTTACGTTGCACAGTTAAAAGCAGTTTGGAGCTGACAGAGAGCCTGATTTGGGGTAGACGCAGAGCAATATATCACTGTGTCGTCAGCATAAAAGTGAAAATTTGCGTTCGGAGCTTTATGATCTAGACTATTAATATAAATAGTAAATAATAAAGGTCCTAGAACCGATCCCTGTGGCACACCCTTGGATACATTTAGAGAGCTAGAAGTAATACCTTCTGCTCGCACACACTGGGATCTGCCTGATAGATAGTTTTTAAACCAACAGACAGCTTGATCAGACAAACCGATGCTGCATAGTCTTTGTAACAATAAGGCATGATCCACAGTATCGAAAGCCTTTGATAGGTCAATGAAAAGGGCTGCACTGTGTTGCTTATTGTCTAAAAATTCAATAAAATCATTTACTACTTTTAAAGCAGCTGTTGACGTACTATATTTTTTCCTAAAACCAGATTGAAATTCAGATAAAATACTGTTAGTTGATAAAGTCCTTCAGTTGTTGGTTTACAATGGATTCCAGCACCTTAATTAAAACAGACAGTTTGGAGATGGGCCTATAGTTGTTTAGCACAGTGGGGTCCCCCCCCTTTTAACAGTGGGAGAACAAAGGCAGATTTCCAAATAAGGGGAATTTCGTTTGTCTCCAGGGATAGATTAAAAAGATAAGTCAGAGGCAATGCAATAAAATCAGCGGCTAACTTTAGGAAGTAAGGCTCAAGGTTGTCTGGACCTGCCGATTTTTTTGTCTAAACATCTCAGGGCCTTATGCACCTCTGAAAGTGTAACAGCGTCAAAAGTGAAGGCTTGTCCCTCAAAAAAACAACTACTATCAGAGCAAGCAGAGGAGCCTTGAGCTGCGGCTCACCAACCTCCATACCTGCGACACTCACCTCCACCTGGCCGAGCAGCTACACCTGAACGCACTGGTGCAGGGCAAGGACCATCTCATCCTGGTGGGTACAACCCCAACCCCACCCTCCCCCTGCCTGTCTGTACACACCTGTACATACACCTGCACGTCAGTACACGCACCTGTCCACACACCTGTGTGTCTGTACACACACCTGTACACAACCTGTCCATACACCTGTACACACACCCATGTCCATACACCTGCATGTCTGTACACAACCTGTCCACACACCTGTAAACACACCTGTCCACACACCTGTGTTAGTACATGCACCTGTCCACACACCTGTGTGTCTGTACACACATGTCCATACACTTGTGTGTCTGTACATGCACCTGTCCACACACCTGTGTGTCTGTACACACATCTGTCCAAATGTCCATTCACACACCTTGCCCATATCCGTCTGAAGAAGGGTCTCGACCCGAAACCCCTTCCTTCTCTCCAGAGGTGCTGCCTCACTCGCTGAGTTTCTTCAGCATTTTGTGTCTACCTTCATATCCATGTACATACAACTGCCCATAAACACGTGCGTCTGTACACGCACCTGTCCACATACCTGTGTGCACACACCTGCCCATGTGCCTGTACCTGGGTGTCTGTATCGCCTGTCCCCACCTGCCCGCTCCCTGTCTCGATGAGCCGACTGACAGACAGCGGGGCGGGTCGGTAGGGTGGAGACCACTCGGCCCTTCGAGTGGCTGCAAGCCCAGTGACGGTCTTTCTCTCTCTCATTGAGCAGGGCCTATTGGAGGATGGCAAGGGTCGCGACTGGATCTTGTCCAAGCTGCAGGAACAAATGCACACCTGGATGGAACCAAAGGTCAACCTCAGCTGACCCTGTGAGGTCAAAGGTCGCAGGCGAGACCAGCGTCTGTCGGCGCCGACTCGATGGGCCGAAGGGCCTGTTTCCACACTGTATCTTTAGACTATAGAGATTCTACAAACTTTAGAGATGCAGCCCCCCTCCCTCTCCACACCTTCATTTCCTACCCCTCTTTCCCCCTCCCCCCTCCCTTTCTCTCTCCCCTCACCCCCCCTTCTTTTCCCGGTCTTTCCCCCTCTTTCTACCCCCTCTTTCTCCCCCTTCCCCCCCCCTCGCCCCCCCCCTCTTCCCACCCCCCCTTTAGCCTCTCTACCACTCTCCTCCTCTTCCTTTTCTCCTCTCCCCCACCTCTCTCGTTCCCCACCTCTCCCCCCTTTCTTCCCCCCCCCTCTTTCTCCCTCTCATTCCTTCCACCTCTTTCCTTCCCACTCTCCCCCCTCTTCTCCCCCTCTGCCCCCCTCTCCCCCTCTTTCTCCTCTTCCCACCACCCCCCACCCCCACCCATCTTCGCCCGACTTCCCTGGTTAATCTAATCCAGGGAGCGACTGCCAGATTCCGTGAATCCGGATTCCCCCGGAAGAACATCTGGAATATTCCAGCTGTGCTGGGAAGAGCAACAGTGAGCCGCTGATATTCCAGATGTGTGTTGAACGGTGATCACTGCCTGGGTCATGTCCATGATTCACTCTGGTGTTAACGTGAAATAAAGGAGGTGATTTGACTTGATGTGACTTCATCCTCTGCTGCTACTGAGGTGCAGGGAAAGGCTACATAGAGTCACAGAGTGATACAGCGTGGAAACAGGCCCTTCGGCCCAACTCGCCCACACCGGCCAACAATGTCCCAGCTACACCAGTCTCCACCTGCCTGCGTTTGGTCCATATCCCTCCAAACCTGTCCTATCCATGTACCTGCCTAGCTGCCCCATTCTCTCAACATATGACAGTCCCGCCATCCCTGGAATTAACCTGGTGAACCTACGTTGCTCTCCCTCAATAGCAAGAATGTCCTTCCTCAAATTTGGAGACCAGAACCAAATGATCTTTGACCAAAACAGCACACAAAGCTCTCACCAGGGCCATGTACAACTGCAGAAGGACCTCTTTGCTCCTGTACGCAACTCCTCTTGTTATGAAGGCCAACATGCCATTCGCTTTCTTCACTGCCTGCTGTACCTGCATGCTTACTTTCAGTGACTGATGAACAAGGACACCCAGATCCCATTGTACTTCCCCTTTCCCCAACTTGTCACCATTTAGATAATAATCTGCCTTCTTGTTTTAGTTACCAAAGTGGATAACCTCACATTTTATCCATATTAAACTGCATCTGCCCACTCACCCAACCTGTCCAAGTCACCCTGCATTCTCATAGCATCCTCCTCACAGTTCACACTGCCTGCTGTACCTGCATGCTTACTTTCAGTGACTGATGAACAAGGACCCCCACATCCCGTTGTATTTCCCCTTTTCCCAACTGGACACCATTTAGATAATGACACTTTTTCTCACAGAGAGTTGTGGGTCTGTGGAATGGGGAGAAGGCAGGAACGGGGTACTGATTGTGGATGATCAGCCATGATCACATTGAATGGCGGTGCTGGCTCGAAAGGGCCGAATGGCCTCCTCCTGCACCTATTGTCTATGTTTCAATCTATCGATATCGCTGTCTGCATCTTTCCTATCCCTCCCTCAGTCTGAAGAAGGGTCTCGACCCGAAACGTCAGCCGTTCCTTCTCTCCAGCGATGCTGCCTGTCCCGCTGAGTAACTCCAGCATTTTGTGTTTATCTTCAGTGAGAAGATGAGTCAGGAAAACATCGCGGGGAACTCCCTGTTGGAACCGGTTAAACGGGCAACAAAGGTTGAATATTCGCTGCTTCTGTGCAGGGCGCGGCGCGCAGTGATGATTAGCCTTGAACCACACACACACACACACCACAAATTAACCCTGCCATCGCCACCCTTCTTGCCCCCGCCCTCTACATATAGCTGGTGACTGTTGGACCCCTGCACCTCAATCCCCCCTCCCCTCCGGCCTCTACACCCCCTCACCCCGTCTCTGTCACCCCCTCCTCTCCGGTTCCTGCACCGCTCCGGGAGGGAGGCGCGGTTGTGGCCGGGAATGTAGCCGGTCCGGTCGGAGAACGTTCCCGGTTCAGGGCGGGGGTAACCGGTCCGGGCGCTGGAAGAGGAGAGAGGAGAGAGAGGAGGAGAGAGGCGAGGGCTGAGAGGAGAGGATAGGGGAAGGAGGAGAAGAGGGGAGGGGAGGGGAGGATAGGGGAAGGAGGAGAAGAGGGGAGGGGAGGAGGAGGATGGAGGGAGGTAAGAGAGAGAGATGGTGTAAGAGGCATGGTGAGAAGGGACGGGAGGAGAGAGGGAGGGGCTGTGGGGTTAGAGAGGTGGATTGGAAGCAGGTAGGGGGGATCGGCTGTTGTTGGGGGTTCGTTTTTTCTTTTTTTTTTTCTCGTTGCTTTCGGAGAGCTTTTTTACTTGCTCTGATTCTAGGTAAATAGTCTATGTGTAACGCTCGAGTCAGCGACTTCAGGAGAGCTTCGGAGAGACGCTACGGAAGATGATAGGTATGGATTTTAGGATAGTGTAGGTGAAGGAGGGGTAGGGGGGAGAGTGAAGGAAAGAGAGGGGGTGGTGAGGAAAGGTTGAATTTGGTTAGATTAGGTTAGGGTAGGTTAGGTTAAATTAGGTTAGTTTAGGTTAGGTTATGTTAGTTTAGATTGGGTTAGGTTAGGTTAGGTTTCATTAGGTTGGGTTAGACTGGGTTAGTTTGGGTAAGGCTAGGTTGGGTTAAGCCCCTGACCCACTACGATGCCCTAATTGCCGAGTTTAGAAGAGTTTGCCCTCGACTCATACTCGCAGCATGGTTGAGTTGGGTTGGGTTAGATTGGGTTAGTTTAGGCTAGATTAAATTGGGTAATGCTAGGTTGGATTGGGTTGGGTTGGGTTGGGTTAGGTTACCAATCAAGGAAAATGGAGTCCACAATGTTCCATTGTTGGCTGTGGGGCAGATGATAACGAAATATACAGAGAGTGAAACTCAGCAGGACGCCAGTGAAACTAGTACAATGATGAGTGAAGAGGAGGGGATGGAGAGAGAGAGGGAAAGCAAGGGCTATGTGAAGTTAGAGAAGTCAATGTTCATACCACTGGGGTGTAAACTGCCCAAGTGAAATATGAGGTGCTGTTCCTCCAATTTGTGCTGGGCCTCACTCTGACAATGGAGGAGGCCCAGGACAGAAAGGTGAGGATTGGGAATGGGAGGGGGAGTTGAAGTGCTGAGCCACCGGGAGATCAGGTAGGTTAAGGCGGACTGAGCGGAGGTGTTGGGCGAAGCAATCGCCGAGCCTGCGCTTGGCAGACGGACTGAGTGGAGGTGTTGGGCGTAATTCAGCGAGGAGGAGGTCACTGCGAGGTCACCGACAGCGTTTGATGCCTCCCTGGCTGCTCTGCGCTCCTGAACTCTGCTTCTTCAAGGCCAGCAGCGCTTTCTTCTGCAAACGGAACATTCCTGGTCAGGTACCGGGAGCCACACCGACCCTCTCTCACCCCCCCCCCCCCTCTCTCACCCCCCTCTCTCACCCCTCCCCTCTCTCACCCCACTCTCTCACCCCCCCTTCTCAACCCCCCTTCTCAACCCCCCTTCTCAACCCCCCCCTCTCAACCCCCCCCTCTCTCACCCCTCCCCTCTCTCACCCCCTCCTCTCTCACCCCCCCTTCTCAACCCCTCTCTCACCCCCACTCTCTCACCCCCTCCCCCTCTCTCACCCCCTCCCCCTCTCTCACACCCACCCTCTCTCACCCCCTCTCTCACCCCCACTCTCTCACCCCCACTCTCTCACCCCCTCCCCCTCTCTCACACCCACCCTCTCTCTCACCCCCTCCCCTCCCACCCCCTCCAACTCCTTCCCCCTCACCGTCCCCATCACCTCCCTCCTTCCCCTCCATCCACCTGCCTCTCTCTTTCCTCCATCGCCTCTCCCTCCATCCACCTCCCTCACCCTCTCCCACTATCCTCCCTCCCCTCCCTCACCTCCCCCCTCTTCTTCCATCACTGCCATCTCCTCCCCCTTCATCCTCCCCCCCATACCTCCCAACCCCCATCTATCTCCTCGCCCCCCCATCACTACACCCCCACCCTCCTCTCTCCCCGCTCTCCCCCCCCCACTGTCAACCCCGCACCTTCCTCAGCGAGCTGTACTTCCCCCCTCTCTCTCTCTCTGTCTGTGCAGTGAAATGACCCCCCCAACCCTCTCCTCTGTCCCCCTCTCCCCTCCCCTCTCTCACCCCCCTCTATCTCCTCTCTCCCTCCCCCTCTCTTCTCCCCTCTCTCCTCTCTCCCCCATCTTCTCTCCTCTCTCTTCCCCACCCTCTCCCCCACCCCCTCTTTCTCTCTCTCTCCACTCTCCTCCACCCTCTCTCCCCCCCACCCTCCTCCCAGGCCCCCTCTCTCCTCCTCTCTCCCTCTTCTCTCCCCCTCACTCACCTCTCACCCGCTCTCCACTCTCCTCCACCCTCTCTCTCCCGCGCCCTCCTCCACTGTCTCCCCGTGTCTCTCCCCACCCTCTCCACCCCACCTTCTTCCTCATCTGGCTGTACTATCCGTGCAGCGCCTCCTCCTCCTCCTCGCTCAGCGCTCCGGGGGAATCCCCCATCGCTGCTCCTCCGCTCCCCGATGACGTCACCCATGGGGCGGCCATCTTTGTAGCGGGCACGCCTCATGGAGGGCGGCCATCTTTGGTACAGGCACTAATGTCACTGAACTGATGGGGATTTCGCAGTAGGAGGAGAACTTCAAAGTATTCTTTAAAAAAATATTTCATTTTATTATAAGTAAGTACAATCATATGGTACCAAAGTGCCTAATATATGTTTTCATAATACATTTTATGTACAGCTTCTTATTTTTTTTTGTTATAATAAAGAAAAATAAGAATAAGAAAAATAAATTAGATAGTAAAGGATAGAAAGGCGTGAGATATATAGTGTGTGAAGAAAAAGAAAAAAGACGAATGAGTGAAGAAAGTTGAGGAAAAGAAAATAGAAAAAAGAGAATAAGACATTAAAAAAAATAATAAAAAAAGGTAAGGAGATCATTGTTTATAATCTTGACCATCCCTCGTACAGACCTGAAACATAGCTTTTACTAGCTTTTACTAGCTGTGACTAGCAGTCACAGCTTTTACAATTGTGATATTTGTACATATGATTCCAAAATGGAGGAGAACTTCAAAGTATTCAAAGGTAGACAAAAATGCTGGAGAAACTCAGCAGGTGCAGCAGTATCTATATCTATGGAGCTCCATAGTTGCTGCTGCACCCGTTGTGTTTCTCCAGCATTTTTGTGTCCCTTCGATTTTCCAGCATCTGCAGTTCCTTCTTAAATTCAAAGTAGGCAACCTTGATGAAGGGCGGCCATCTTTGTTAGGGGCACTAGTGTCCGGGGAAGGGCGGTGTTACATATGCTACATATTCATTGTAGCAGTCCCAACCTCCTGCACTACTTTGTATCAGGCACACTCACCACACACACACACACTGTGATTAGGTATGTAAGCACTTACAGTATCACTACGCCACACAGGCAAAGGAGCTGAATAAAGGAGTAAATTAAGGCAACCAAAACAACCTGAATTGTGTCGTTATTATCAGGATATAAAACCCGAGGACACAACATGGTGGCAGCGGTGACTTTCGAGTAAAAAACCGCGCTATTGTGAATCGCTATTGTGAATTAGGAACAGCGGCTGCAGAGAAATTGATTTTTTTTTGTGCACCCGCCTAACAACACAAGATGGCGGCCTCCACAGCAGCAATGAGCCTCCACCCTACGATGAACTGGGACGCCGATGATGTGGTGGAGGCGTTCAAGAAATTCAAACAAAAGAGCCAGCTGGCATTCAAAAGCTTCCTGAAAGGAACTGCAGATGAAGAGAAGGTCAGTTATATTTTACTATGGCTCGGGGAGAAGGGTCTAGACATTTTTAACAGTTGGAGCTTAACAGAGCCCGACTGCAATAATTCGGGAATAGTCCTTGAAAGGTTTGCGAACCATATGGAGCCCAAATCAAACCACAGAATCCATCGGTATGAGTTCCAAGGGCTAAGACAAGACCCACAAGAAACAACCGACACTTTCCTGTCGAGACTAAGGAACGTGGCCAAGAAATGCAGATTTGGTGATGAAGATGACAGAATTGTCGACCAGCTAATATGGGGGTGCGCCCACCAAGAGGTCCAAAAGTCCCTAATAGGGAAAGACACCCTCAACCTAAAAGACGCCGTAGATGCTGCCAGAGCTTTCGAAGCCACAAGGAAACAAATGTCCTCCCTCTGCCTTCAAGTTGGCTCATCTCAGAGCAGCACCAGAGTGAATATAGACGCTCTCTCAAAACGTGACCCTGGCTCCACCTTAAAGGCTCCAAAGCAGACATTTTCTAGGCATGCAAACAAACAAGCAAGCCAAAGAAGCTGCTGGAACTGCGGTACAGAGCATGCATTTGATGATCGCAGGGAGTGCCCAGCATACGGGACTACCTGCAACTCCTGTGGGAGGCCTAACCACTGGAAAAAAAGGTGTAGGTCAACAAAATCATACAGCACCAAGCCAAAGCAGCAATGGTCAAAGAACGATAGAAATACGAGAAGGAAACAAATACACGCACACGTCCAACAGGAAGAGGAGATAACCTCAGATACCTCTGAGGAAGAATTCCTTTCCGTTGGGACCATTGACGTCCACGAAATGGGAAACAACAAACCACATAGCAACAGAGATGAAGCATATACTATAATACAACTACAGAAAAAAGTGGGAAAGAAAAGAACAACGATTAATCTAAGGCTCAAAATTGATACTGGAGCCCAGAGCAATATCTTACCAGTCAATCTCTACGGAAAGATATTCCCTGAACACATGACAAAAGATGGCAGCGTCAGGAAAGGAATCCTTAGAAGTAGCGATGTAGTCCTAGCTGCATACGGAGGTTCCATAATCCCACAGCTAGGCAAAACAATCATAGCAGGAACATACAAAGGGAAAGAAGTGAAATGCCCCTTCTACATCACTAAATCGAAAGGACCTGCTATTCTCGGCCTGGACACGTGCCAAAGACTGAAGATTGTGTCAATCAACCATGAAATCAAGACAAACTCCTGCAGAATTGACAGAAACATACCCATCAAAAACCGGCCGCCCATCAGGAACAAAGAAGAATTGATGGACATGTACCCAGAGTGTTTTGACGATACCGTTGGTTGTTTTGAGGAATACGAATACCATATCACAGTAGACCCCAGTGTGAAGCCAGTGATCCACCCACCCCGCCGTGTTCCCCTTGAACTGAAAGAGAGGCTAAGGGAACAACTAAACGAAATGGAAGAAAAGGGCATCATCACAGCAATAACTAAACCAACTGATTGGGTAAATTCAATTGTTATCAAAGAAAAGCCAAACGGAAAACTAAGGATATGCCTTGATCCCAGGGATCTGAACAATGCATTGAAGCGCGACCATTATCCAACTCCAACCCTTGAATAGATCACACCAGCACTGGCCGGTTCCAAGGTGTTCAGCAAGCTGGATGCTAGCAATGGATATTGGAACATCAAAATAGACCGGAAGTCATCAATGCTCACCACTTTCAACACGCCATTTGGCAGATTCAGATTCAACAGGCTCCCATTCGGGCTGAAGGTGAGTCAAGATGTCTTCCAGCGGAAAATAGATGAAACATACAAAGGCTGTAAAGGGGCAATCGGGATAGCAGATGATATCCAAGTATACGGCAGAGATGAAAACACGCATGATTACAACCTCCATGAGGCTATGGAAAAAACTCGAAGAGCCGGCATAAAGCTCAATGCAGACAAATGCATAATCAAAGAAAGGGAGTGCAAATTCTTTGGACTGATTTACTCTGCAGAAGGAGTGAAACCGGACCCTACAAAAGTGGATGCTATCAACCACATGGAGGAACCCAAAGACAAGAAACAGCTAAGAAGTTTCCCAGGGCTCATACAATACATGGGAGTCTTCATACCTAAGCTTGCTAATCACACAGCAAATCTCCGTGAACTGATGAAAGACGACGCTGAATTTGATTGGTGTGCTTCACATAGCCAAGATTTTGGGAAATTAAAACAACTCATCAGCAAAGAAACGATCCTGCAGTATTATGACAGACAGAAACCTGTAACACTCCAAGTTGATGCCTCCATGAGAGGAGTTGGAGCAGTACTGATACAAAATGGCCGACCTATTGCGTATGCATCCAAAGCACTCACTCCTACAGAATCAAGGTACGCAAACATAGAGAGAGAACTCTTAGCAGTAGTCTATGGCTGCGAGAAATTTCACACTTACCTATATGGAAGGTATTTCGACATTGAAACAGACCACCGCCCTCTAGAACAAATCGGAAAAAAAAACCTCACCAAAGCACCAGCCAGACTACAGAGACTATTACTGAGGCTACAGCACTACGACTACAACATCAGATACAAGCCAGGAAAAGACCTGCTGCTAGCTGACGCCCTATCCAGACTATCAACACATGACAAACAAGAGATGGAAGGGCTGAGCATAAAGATCCACCACATTGTGAGTGTGACAAGCGTGAAGCTGGAACAGATCAAAGAGGAAACAGCCAGAGATGAAGAACTCCAGCTCCTCACCCAAATGGTAATACAGGGGTGGCCAGAAAAGAGACAACAAGTTCAGCCTCTCCTCCGCGAATACTGGACCATCCGTGATGATATTTCGGTAGAGAATGGAGTCCTGATGGCCGGATCACGAATCATCATACCCAAGTCAATGAAAAAAGAAATCCTCGAAAAGATCCACCAGGGACACTTAGGAATGGAAAAGTGCAGACTCCGTGCTAAATCCGCTGTGTACTGGATAGGCATGTACAAGGACATAGAAAAGCTGGTATCTACATGCCACATATGCCAAAAATACAGGAATTCACAACAGAAGGAGGAAATGACACCCAGTGATATCCCAAGCCGGCCATGGCAAACCATCGGAGCAGACCTGTTCACAGAGAACCAGCAATGGTATTTGATTATGGCCTGCTTCTACTCCAAATTCCCATTTGTGAGAAACGTAAAGGACTTGAAAGCTAAAACAATTGTGTCAATTGTTAGAGGGTTGTTTGCAGAGCAAGGAATACCTGAGCAGATCGTATGTGACAATGGAACCCAATTCACATCTCGGGAATTCAGAGAGCTAGCCACTGAATACGGGTTCAAAATCACAACATCTTCACCACATTACCCAAAGGGCCATGGGTTTATTGAAAGGCAAGTACAGACAGCCAAGAAAACACTAATAAAATGCCGAGAGGCAAAGGAGGATCCAAACCTGGCACTTTTATCCTTACGGGCAACTCCACTAAAGGCTGACATGAAGTCTCCTGCAGAAATGCTAAATGGCAGGAAATACAAAACCACCCTGCCAAGCAAAATCCAACCCCCTATCGACCAAGAAGAAACAAGGGCAAAATTGGCAGCTGCCCAGGAGGAGGGGCTGAAACAATACAACAAAAATGCACAGTACTTGCCTGAACTATTTCAAGGCCAAAACGTACATGCTCAGGATCCAACAACAAAGAAATGGACCCCAGCACAAATCACCAACAGGGCTGGAACCCCAAAATCATATATCATAGAGACAGAACCGGGCAGGCAGTTGAGACGAAACAGAATTCACATCCGCCCGACACCTGAAATGTCAACACCTGCAACTTCAAAGACAACACCAGCAACTCCTAGGACACCACCCACAGCAGCAGCAACACCTGCCATTGATGACAACACATTCTCACAAACTGCTACCTGTGAGTCATATAGTCAACCAGCACCAACCAATGGCCAGGAAACAACTCAACAAGTTACCAATACATCGAGTGCAACACTGCAGGCAACAACCAGATCTACTAGATCCAGGAGCAACATCTTACCCCCAGCGCGTTATCGCTAGCACTGGAAGGGACAAGTCACGCCAAGACATGACTCTTGACTGGCTACGCACTACCTGAAAGAAAACAAGCTGCCATTATATATTTTGTTGTGTAGTATAGTAGAAAGCAGAATGCCATGAATGTGGGCAGAATAATCCCACGGTATCTGCTACAGGATTGCCACCCTCGCTCTGGCAATCCTCTAGTGTCACTAATTTTTGTTCCTTTCTTTTGAGAAGGGGGGATGTTACATATGCTACATATTCATTGTAGCAGTCCCAACCTCCTGCACTACTTTGTATCAGGCACACTCACCACACACACACACACTGTGATTAGGTATGTAAGCACTTTCAGTATCACTACGCCACACAGGCAAAGGAGCTGAATAAAGGAGTACAATAAGGCAACTGAAACAACCTGAATTGTGTCGTTCATTATCAGGAAATCAAACCCGAAGACACAACAGGGGGGAGAGAGGGTGGAGGAGAGTGGAGAGAGAGAGAAAGAGGGGGTGGGGGAGAGGGTGGGGAAGAGAGAGGAGAGAAGGTGGGTGAGAGAGAGGAGAGGGTGGGGGAGAGAGGAGAGAGGGAGAAAGAGGGGGTGGGGGAGAGAGAGGAGAGAAGATGGAGGAGAGAGGGGAGAAGAGAGGGGGAGGGAGAGAGGAGATAGAGGGGGTGAGAGGGGAGGGGAGAGGGGGACAGAGGAGAGGGTTGGGGGGTCATTTCACTGCACAGACAGAGAGAGAGAGAGAGGGAGGGGGGGGAAAGTACAGCTCGCTGAGGAAGGTGCAGGGTTGACAGTGGGGGGGGGGGGGAGAGCGGGGAGGGGAGAGAGGAGGGTGGGGGTGCAGTGATGGGGGGGGGGGCAAGGAGATAGATGGGGGTTGGGAGGTATGGGGGGGAGGATGAAGGGGGAGGAGATGGCAGTGAAGAAGAGGGGGGAGGTGAGGGTGGATAGTGGGAGAGGGTGAGGGAGGTGGATGGAGGGAGAGGCGATGGAGGAAAGAGAGAGGCAGGTGGAAGGAGGGACGTGATGGGGACGGTGAGGGGGAAGGAGTTGGAGGGGGTGGGAGGGCAGTGGGTGAGAGAGGGGGTGGGGTGAGAGAGGGGGAGGGGGTGAGCGAGGGGGAGGGGGTGAGAGAGTGGGGGTGAGAGAGGTGGGTGAGAGAAGGGAGGGGTGTGAGAGGGGGGTGAGAGAGGGGGGGGTGAGAGGGGGGGTGTGAGAGGGGGGGGTGTGAGAGAGGGGGGTGTGAGAGAGGGTCGGTGTGGCTCCCGGTACCTGACCAGGAATGTTCCGTTTGCAGAAGAAAGTGCTGCTGGCCTTGAAGAAGCTGAGTTCAGGAGCTCAGAGCAGCCAGGGAGGCATCAAACGCTGTCGGTGACCTCGCAGTGACCTCCTCCTCGCTGAATTACGCCCAACACCTCCACTCAGTCCGTCTGCCAAGCGCAGGCTCGGCGATTGCTTCGCCCAACACCTCCGCTCAGTCCGCCTTAACCTACCTGATCTCCCGGTGGCTCAGCACTTCAACTCCCCCTCCCATTCCCAATCCTCACCTTTCTGTCCTGGGCCTCCTCCATTGTCAGAGTGAGGCCCAGCGCAAATTGGAGGAACAGCACCTCATATTTCACTTGGGTAGTTTACACCCCAGTGGTATGAACATTGACTTCTCTAACTTCACATAGCCCTTGCTTTCCCTCTCTCTCTCCATCCCCTCCTCTTCACTCATCATTGTACTAGTTTCACTGGCGTCCTGCTGAGTTTCACTCTCTGTATATTTCGTTATCATCTGCCCCACAGCCAACAATGGACCATTGTGGACTCCATCTTTCCTTGATTGGTAACCTAACCCAACCCAACCCAACCCAATCCAACCTAGCATTACCCAATTTAATCTAGCCTAAACTAACCCAATCTAACCCAACCCAACTCAACCATGCTGCGAGTATGAGTCGAGGGCAAACTCTTCTAAACTCGGCAATTAGGGCATCGTAGTGGGTCAGGGGCTTAACCCAACCTAGCCTTACCCAAACTAACCCAGTCTAACCCAACCTAATGAAACCTAACCTAACCTAACCCAATCTAAACTAACATAACCTAACCTAAACTAACCTAATTTAACCTAACCTACCCTAACCAAATTCAACCTTTCCTCACCACCCCTCTCTTTCCTTCACTCTCCCCCCCTCCCCTCCCCTCTTCTCCCCTACCCTCTCCTCCCTCCCCTCCCCTCTCCTCTCTCTTCCGTCGCCTCTCTCCCCCTCTCCTCTCTTCCCTGACCTCTCTCCCCCTCTCCTCTCTCCCCCTCGCCTCTCTTCCCTCGCCTCTCTCCCCCCTCACCTCCCCTCCCCTCCCTCGCCTCTCTCTCCCTCATCTCTCCCCCCCCTCCCCTCTCTCCCTCCCCTCCCTCTCTCCCCTTCTCCCCCTCGACTCTCCCCCTCTCAACCCCCCCCTCTCCTCTCTCCCCACCTCTCCTCGCCTCCCTCCCCTCCCTCCCCTCCCCTCCCCTCCCCTCCCTCTCCTCCCTCTCCTCCCCTCTCCTCTCCGCCCTCGCCTCTCTCCTCTCTCTCTCTCTCTCTCTCCTCTCTCCTCTTCCAGCGCCCGGACCGGTTACCCCCGCCCTGAACCGGGAACGTTCTCCGACCGGACCGGCTACATTCCCGGCCACAACCGCGCCTCCCACCCGGAGCGGTGCAGGAACCGGAGAGGAGGGGGTGACAGAGACGGGGTGAGGGGGTGTAGAGGCCGGAGGGGAGGGGGGATTGAGGTGCAGGGGTCCAACAGTCACCAGCTATATGTAGAGGGCGGGGGCAAGAAGGGTGGCGATGGCAGGGTTAATTTGTGGTGTGTGTGTGTGTGTGGTTCAAGGCTAATCATCACTGCGCGCCGCGCCCTGCACAGAAGCAGCGAATATTCAACCTTTGTTGCCCGTTTAACCGGTTCCAACAGGGAGTTCCCCGCGATGTTTTCCTGACTCATCTTCTCACTGAAGATAAACACAAACTGCTGGAGTTACTCAGCGGGACAGGCAGCATCGCTGGAGAGAAGGAACGGCTGACGTTTCGGGTCGAGACCCTTCTTCAGACTGAGGGAGGGATAGGAAAGATACAGACAGCGATATCGATAGATAGAAACATAGACAATAGGTGCAGGAGGAGGCCATTCGGCCCTTTCGAGCCAGCACCGCCATTCAATGTGATCATGGCTGATCATCCACAATCAGTACCCCGTTCCTGCCTTCTCCCCATTCCACAGACCCACAACTCTCTGTGAGAAAAAGTGTCATTATCTAAATGGTGTCCAGTTGGGAAAAGGGGAAATACAACGGGATGTGGGGGTCCTTGTTCATCAGTCACTGAAAGTAAGCATGCAGGTACAGCAGGCAGTGTGAACTGTGAGGAGGATGCTATGAGAATGCAGGGTGACTTGGACAGGTTGGGTGAGTGGGCAGATACATGGCAGATGCAGTTTAATGTGGATAAATGTGAGGTCATCCACTTTGGTAACTAAAACAAGAAGGCAGATTATTATCTAAATGGTGACAAGTTGGGAAAAGGGGAAGTACAACGGGATCTGGGTGTCCTTGTTCATCAGTCACTGAAAGTAAGCATGCAGGTACAGCAGGCAGTGTAGAAAGCGAATGGCATGTTGGCCTTCATACCAAGAGGAGTTGCGTACAGGAGCAAAGAGGTCCTTCTGCAGTTGTACAGGGCCCTAGTGAGAGCTTTGTGTGCTGTTTTGGTCAAAGATCATTTGGTTTTGGTCTCCAAATTTGAGGAAGGACATTCTTGCTATTGAGGGAGTGCAGCGTAGGTTCACCAGGTTAATTCCCGGGATGGCAGGACTGTCATATGTTGAGAGAATGGGGCGGCTGGGCAGGTACATGGAGAGGACAGGTTTGGAGGGATATGGACCAAACGCAGGCAGGTGGGGACTGGTGTAGCTGGGACATTGTTGGCCGGTGTGGGCGAGTTGGGCCAAAGGGCCTGTTTCCACGCTGTATCACTCTGTGACTCTATGTAGCCTTTCCCTGCACCTCAGTAGCAGCAGAGGATGAAGTCACATCAAGTCAAATCACCTCCTTTATTTCACGTTAACACCAGAGTGAATCATGGACATGACCCAGGCAGTGATCACCGTTCCACACACATCTGGAATATCAGCGGCTCACTGTTGCTCTCCCCGGCACAGCTGGAATATTCCAGATGTTCTTCCAGAGAAATCAGGATTCACGGAATCTGGCAGTCGCTCCTTGGACTAGATTAACCAGGGAAGTCGGGCAAAGACGGGTGGGGGGGGGGAAGAGGAGAAAGAGGGGGAGAGGGGGGCAGAGGGGGAGAAGAGGGGGGAGAGTGGGAAGGAAAGAGGTGGAAGGAACGAGAGGGAGAAAGAGGGGGGGGAAGAAGGGGGGGGAGAGGTGGGGAACGAGAGAAATGGGGGAAAGGTGGGGGAGAGGAGAAGGGGAAGAGGAGGAGAGTGGTAGAGAGGCTAAAGGGGGGGGGGTGGGAAGGGGGAGAAAGAGGAGGGGGAAAGACCGGGAAAAGAGGGGGTGGGGGTGAGGGGAGAGAGAAAGGGAGGGGGGAAAAGAGGGGTAGGAAATGAAGGTGTGGAGAGTGAGGGGGGTTGCATCTATAAAGTTTGTAGAATCTCTATAGTCTAAAGATACAGTGTGGAAACAGGCCCTTCGGCCCATCGAGTCGGCGCCGACAGACGCTGGTCTCGCCTGCGACCTTTGACCTCACAGGGTCAGCTGAGGTTGACCTTTGGTTCCGCCCAGGTGTGTATTTGTTCCTGCAGCTTGGACAAGATCCAGTCGCGACCCTTGCCATCCTCCAATAGGCCCTGCTCAATGAGAGAGAGAAAGACCGTCACAGGGCTAGCAGCCACTCGAAGGGCCGAGTGGTCTCCACCTCACCGACCCGCCCCGCTGTCTGTCAGTCGGCTCATCGAGACAGGGAGCAGGCAGGTGGGGACAGGCGATACAGACACACAGGTACAGGCACATGGGCAGGTATGTGCACACAGGTATGTGGACAGGTGCGTGTACAGACGCACGTGTTTATGGGCAGTTGTATGTACATGGATATGAAGGTAGACACAAAATGCTGGAGTAACTCAGCGAGTGAGGCAGCATCTCTGGAGAGAAGGAAGGGGTTTCGGGTCGAGACCCTTCTTCATACGGATATGGACAAGGTGTGTGAATGGGCATTTGGACAGGTGTGTGTACAGACACACAGGAGTGTGGACAGGTTGTGTACAGGCACACAAGTGTATGGGCATGTGTGTACAGACACACAGGTGTGTGGACAGGTGCATGTACTAACACAGGTGTGTGGACAGGTGTGTTTACAGGTGTGTGGACAGGTTGTGTACAGACATGCAGGTGTATGGACATGGGTGTGTGTACAGGTGTATGGACAGGTTGTGTACAGATGTGTGTACAGACACACAGGTGTGTGGACAGGTGCGTGTACTGACGTGCAGGTGTATGTACAGGTGTGTACAGACAGGCAGGCGGAGAGGGGGAAGGTGGGGTTGGGGTTGTTCCCACCAGGATGAGATGGTCCTTGCCCTGCACCAGTGCGTTCAGCTGTAGCTGCTCGGCCAGGTGGAGGTGAGTGTCGCAGGTACGGAGGTTGGTGAGCCGCTGCACCTCGGCTGATCGCTCCTTCAGCTGCCGGCTCTGTCTCTGCATCTCCTGCTGGTGGACAGAGCCGGCCTGCACTTCCCGCAACTCACACTCCTGCAGCAAGAACTCCGCAGTTAGTTACCACCGGGACAGAGGGGGAGATAGAGACACACTCACATACTCACACAAACTCACACTCACATGATGGTATGATGGTTTTATTGAAATTGTTAACAAGCACGCTCCTTTTAGGAAGTATAGAATAAGGGACAGGGATAATGCATGGTTCACGTCAGAGTTATCCATTTTACTCCATGAGCGCAATGTGGCATGGTCTAAAGCCAGGAGTACTGGTCTTGGATCAGACTGGTTGCTCTTTAGGCAGCTGCGAAATGCAAGCACAGTTGCAATTAGAAAAGCCAAAGCTGATCATTTCCTTACTGAAACTTCAAATAACCTAAACAATCCATTGAAATTCTGGAAAACCATTAAATCAATAACTGGAAATAAAAATGTTATTGAGCTACCTCCATGCATTGTCAAAGACTCTACCCAAATTTATGAAAAGGCTGACATGCTTGGTTGTTTTAATGAGCATTTCATTGCCTCTGGTTCACTTTTCAACTCTCAAAACACAGCTCAAGGCTCCTCTGCTTGCTCTGATAGTAATTGTTTTTTTGAGGGACAAGCCTTTACTTTTGACGCTGTTACACTTTCAGAGGTGCATAAGGCCCTGAGATGTTTAGACACAAAAAAATCGGCAGGTCCAGACAACCTTGAGCCTTACTTCCTAAAGTTAGCCGCTGATTTTATTGCATTGCCTCTGACTTATCTTTTTAATCTGTCCCTGGAGACAAACGAAATTCCCCTTATTTGGAAATCTGCCTTTGTTCTCCCACTGTTAAAAGGGGGGGACCCCACTGTGCTAAACAACTATAGGCCCATCTCCAAACTGTCTGTTTTAATTAAGGTGCTGGAATCCATTGTAAACCAACAACTGAAGGACTTTTTATCAACTAACAGTATTTTATCTGAATTTCAATCTGGTTTTAGGAAAAAATATAGTACGTCAACAGCTGCTTTAAAAGTAGTAAATGATTTTATTGAATTTTTAGACAATAAGCAACACTCTGCAGCCCTTTTCGTTGACCTATCAAAGGCTTTCGATACTGTGGATCATGCCTTATTGTTACAAAGACTATGCAGCATCGGTTTGTCTGATCAAGCTGTCTGTTGGTTTAAAAACTATCTATCAGGCAGATCCCAGTGTGTGCGAGCAGAAGGTATTACTTCTAGCTCTCTTAATGTATCCAAGGGTTTGCCACAGGGATCGGTTCTAGGACCTTTATTATTTACTATTTATATTAATAGTCTAGATCATAAAGCTCCGATCGCAAATTTTCACTTTTATGCTGACGACACAGTGATATATTGCTCTGCGTCTACCCCAAATCAGGCTCTCTGTCAGCTCCAAACTGCTTTTAACACTGTGCAACGTAACCTGTGTGATTTAAAACTTGTTTTAAATGCTGACAAGACAAAGCTCATGCTGTTCACTAAAGCTAAATCAAAGCCCTCGGACCTCCCTCCTATCACCACTTTGCAGGGCTCTGTGGTTGAATCTGTGTCTCAATATAAATATCTGGGAATTATAATTGACGATTCTCTCTCTTTTAAACCTCATATCCAGCAACTTGTGAAAAAACTAAAGATAAAATTAGGTTTTTACTTTAGAAACAAATCTTGTTTTTCTTTTGAAGCCAAAAAAAGACTTGTTGCTGCAACGTTTATGTCTGTGTTGGACTATGGTGATGTTTTATATATGAATGCATCTTCAAAATGCCTACAGTCTTTGGACACGGTCTACCACGGAGCACTGAGATTTGTTACTGATTTTAAAACCCTCACGCACCACTGCACTTTGTATGCTCAAGTTGGATGGTTTGCCCTGCCCACCCGCAGACTCCATCATTGGCATATCCTTATTTATAAGACTATCCTCTGTGTTCTTCCTTCATACCTGCAGAAGTATGTAATTCGAAAAAGCACAGAAACTTATCAGCTCCGCTCTGAGGACTTGTTCTTACTAACTGTACCTAAAGTCTGTACTGAACTGGGGAAAAGGGCATTTAGTTATGCTGTTCCTTCGCATGGAACCAGCTGCAGAATGAACATAAACTTAAGGAGCTGGTTTCTATAAACAGATTTAAATCCCTTCTTAATGATGTTGAAGTGGGCTCTTCTGTCTGTACATGCTTTGTTTGATGACTGTGACTCTATTTATATGTTCTCTGTTGTTTTTAAATTATTGTCTGTAACTGTGGAATTGTGCTGCTGCCTGTCTTGGCCAGGACTCTCTTGTAAAAGAGATTTTTAATCTCAATGAGACTTCTCCTGGTTAAATAAAGGTTAAATTTAAAAATAAACATTTCAAAAATAAATAAATAAATAATTGCTGTTTGTCCCCTAGAGGCTTCATCCGCAGGATTTTCCTTTGTATTAACATATCTCCATTGAGAAACATTAGTAGCTCCTAGTGCAAAGGAGACTCTATTTGCAACAAATTATTATTAAAGCTTTATTTCAGACACAGGTCCATATAACACATCAAACAGTACAAAGAATTACAAAGATACATTTAAAAATTGCATATTAGCCTAAAATATATATAAGCTATTGCACCAATGCCGTCTTAGCCTAGAAGTGAATCTATAGCAGCTTTTCAGAGGGCTGACTAGGGCTTCAATTATGTGGTTCTCTGATTTGTCCAGGCGACACATATAACTAAACATCAGCTGTCTTAAGAGTGCCTCACAGGTTGGCACTCTAGTGGACACAAACAATTGACTGGCACTCTGCCACCTAGGGACACGAAGTAGCAACCTCATTGCATCATTGTATGCAACCTTAAACCTCTGCATACTCTTTTTCTTATAATTAGACCACAATTGAGCAGTATATAACGGTGTGATGTAGGTTCTGAACAGGGAACACTTCACAGAATCAGAGCACATATAAAACTTCCTTATAAGCATGTTGGCTTGAAGATAAATTTTACAGCGCTGTCGGTAGAAGTCTTTGTCATCCTTCCAGTCATCAGATATGACATGACCTAAGTATTTAATTTCCTCACACACAGCAAGAGGACTGTCTGACAAATAAAATGTCGGAAAAGTTGATTCCCTGTCCTCAGCGCTTCTAATTACCATTATGCGGCTTTTCTTAGCGTTATACTTAATGTCATAATCAAGGCCATACTGAGAGCACACCTTCAGCATCTGCTGCAGCCCAGCACTATATGGACAGAGCAGGACCAGGTCATCTGCATACATCAGATGATTAACAATAGTGTTGCCCACAAGACAGCCAGTTTTTAGCCTATTTAACTAATTTGACAATTCGTCCATATAAACATTAAATAAAATAGGAGACAAAATTCCTCCTTGCCGCACTCCGTTACTAACACAGAATGGAGCAGATACAACATTGTCCCATTTAACGTAAAACGTTTGATGGGCATACCAGAACACTAAGATTCTCACTAAGAATTTAGGGGCACCTCTATTTAGCAATTTTACAAACAAGTGTTCATGGTTAATTCTATCAAATGCCTTGGACGCATCAATAAAACATAGGAATACAGATGAATTCAGGCTTGTGTACCTGAACACAATCTCTTTAAGAGCATAGATACACAGGTCAGTTCCATGTTTTCTTTTGAACCCAAACTGATTGTCAGTAGTAAGGACATACATTTCTAGCTTTGTCAGCAGTATTCTCTCCAGTACTTTAGATAAGATACTGGCTAGTGCAATAGGTCGGTAATTATCAATACTGTTGAGCCTACCAGCCTTATCTTTAATCACAGGCACTAGCATTACAGACATAATATCATTTGGCAAGACACCATGAACCAGACAGCCATTAAAGCACATGGAAAGCAAAGGGCAGGGCTTATAGCTGGCATATTTTAGATGTTCTGCAGTAATGCAGTCCATACCACAGGCTTTGTTGTTATCCAACATGTTAATGGCATCATATACATCAGCTGCCCTAACTACCATATCTACAGAGAGATCAATATGTTCAGGATTGATTCTAACTGGGTTACTTTTAACACAGTTAAAAAGGTTACAGTAGTGCTCACGCCAACTCTCAGCTATTTTTTCTGGGCTACTAACACCTTCAATGTCAGACGGTAGGGGTGTTTTGCTGTTATTCATTACTCTGACCTCTTTCCAGAAGTTAGTAAGGTTGTTATTCTGTAGCTTCCTGGCAAGCGAGTCTGCTCTCATTGTGTTTTCATTTTTCTTAATAAAACGAAGTGCATATTTAACTCTAGCATTTGTGCGTTTTTTCATATCTAGTAATACCCCCTGTCTAGGCCTACCTGCCTCTGACCAGAGTCTAAAGGCCTCTCTTGCCTCAGCGTACTGCTCAGCCACAAACTCATTCCACCCAGGTCTGATGTTGGGTACCTTACATTTGCTTTTACAAAAGGGATCACTGGAGGCAATGAGACATTTCACAATAACATCATACATGGCACAGAGTTTTTCAGCATGTTGCACGTCCTTACAATTCATATCTGAGCACATTAGGGCCTCTTGAGGCAATTCAATATTATTTAAAAAACTGTCCGTTTGCAGTGAATATCCAGCCATAGCATCACTGCTCAGTTTTGACCAGTCCAGTTTACTTGAGGAAGCAGCATTATTATTACTGGACAGCAGGGGTACATTCTCAACATTTAACCGTGCAGCAATAGGTATGTGATCAGAGGTGGCAAGTTCATAACAAATCTCCACCTTTTCCAGTGAGGCATGAGCATCAGCTGTGGTCACAATATGGTCTAACCAAGGTGTTGTGTGCCACGCTTCACTAACATAGCTAAAACTTGTATCAGGCAACAGAGCTTTACTCGATAGAATCTGAGCGCAGGTATATGGGACTAGGGGAGACTATGTGTTCGGCACGGACTAGAGGGGTCGAGATGGCCTGTTTCCGTGCTGTAATTGTTATATGGTTATATGGTTATATGGTTAAAACTGCTGCAGGTGTGCTGCAAATAACGATTTGCTATCTGACATGTCAGCATTAAAATCACCCATGACGTAGACACAAGATGAGCTGTTGTCCTCTATAAAGGACTGAATAAAAGCTAACCTGTTCAGAAACTCGTCCTCATGCTCATATGATTCATACGGTGTATAAACATTTAAGACAGTAAATTTATTTCCGTTATAATTACACTCCAGCCCTATGGCCCAGTCAACATTTAGACGCACCACCTTCACCAGCGAGTCATATTTGATGTTCCACAGTATAGCTACACCACCAGCTATCCTACCCCGAACCAGCCTCGTACTGAGGTCAGTAGTGGACTCTCCAGCCCCATGGAAGTTCATGTGTAGAGTGTTCAACTTATCCAGATCTTGTTTCGCCAGCCAAGTTTCTTGCAGGCACAGAATGTCACATTGGTCTAGCAGTGTGTCCACCACCAACCGTCTTGATCTATCAGTAGCAGAATGACCTACTCGCAAACCGCGAGTGTTGTATGAAGCAACATGCATTTAATGTGGTTTGTCGCTCCCAGCGGAACAGCTGGCCTTCATCCCGTCCTCACCCACAGATGCGACAGGCACCCCAGCATCGTTACCGTGCAGCATAACGTTTGTTTTCATTGTTAATGTATTTCAAACCCGTAATGCTATCGGTCCAGAAGGTAGATTCTTCCAGTTGAAATTGCAGTTCCTTTCTCAGCATTATGTCAATTTTAACAGCTAAGACTGCTGCTGTAAGTTCTATTCTGGGAATCGTCATTTGCTTCAATGGTGCTACTCTGGCTTTTCCCATTAAGAATGCAACATGCACTCTTTTGTTTACATTTTGTAGTCTTAAGTATGAAACAGTCCCATAACCACTTTCGCTGGCATCCGAAAAATGATGCAGTTGTGCATTTCCGATTTTACCAAAGGTTTTAGGCTTTATACACCGATCTACCTTAAACTTCGACATTTTGTGGAGGTCTTTTAACCATTCTGTCCAACTGTGCGAGGATGTTTGAGTTATACTCTCATCCCAACCAAGTTTTTCTCTACACAGATTCTTTAAAATTAACTTGGCTAGCAGTGTAAATGGTGCATGAAATCCCAAAGGATCGTATACTGAACCAATCACAGATAAGATACCCCTTCTTGTGCATGGTCGTTCCTGAATCGACAATTTAAATTTAAACACATCCGTTTCCACGCACCAGTGCAGTCCCAGTGCCCTTTCCATTGGCAAGTTGTCTTTGTCTAAATCCAACTCCTTGGTTTCTTCTGCTCTGTCATCTGGTGGAATGCTTTCCAAAACAGCACGACTGTTGCTGACCCACTTGGTAAGTACAAATCCTCCCTTATTGCAGAGGGAGGTTAGGTGTTTCACCATTTGAATTGCCTCTAACTCAGTAGATATGGATTTTAGGCAATCGTCCACGTAAAAATTATTTATCAAAGTGGAAATTACCTCCTCTGGGAAATAATCTTTATTATCCTCTGCGGTTTTCCTCAAAGCGAAATTCACACAACTTGGAGATGACACTGCTCCGAAAAGATGTACTTTCATTCGGTAATCAACAAGGTCTTGTTGCACATCCCCTTCAGGCCACCATAAGAATCGCAGATAATCAATATGTTTACCAGTTACTTTCACTTGATGAAACATTGATCTGATATCAGCCGTCAAAGCTATCGGTTCTTGCCTAAATTTGATGAGAACTCCAATGAGCGAGTTAGTAAGGTCTGGACCTTGCAGTAGTTCACTGTTAAGCGATGTCCCTTTAAAGACTGCCGCGCAGTCAAAGACCACCCTCAATGTCCCTTTCTTCGAGTGGTACACCCCATGGTGCGGAATATACCAGATCTCTCCATCATCTCGATATAGTTGATTCGTTGGTATCCTTTCGGCATAATCATTATTAATCATATTCTGTAAGAAGGATGTATATTCCTCTTGAAATTTCGTGTTCTTAACAAACTTACGCTTCAAACCTTGAATACGCTGTTCAGCCATATAACGATTATTCGGTAAATTAACACTTTCTTGCTTGAAAGGTAAATCCAAACAATAATGTCCATTTTTCATCTTAACTGAATGGTTCATATTATCTAAGAATTTTAATTCTTCTCTAGACATTTCTTCATGTTCCTGGCTGGTACTTTCATTGAAGTCATGGTTATATTGCTTCATTAACAGCTTTTCCAATTTACCTGTAGATATTTGGTTAACAGCAACAGCACGGCAATTCATTTTGCTGGTGCTTTCCTTATTCTTACACAAGGAGCCATAGATAACCCATCCTAGTAGGGTCTTCATAGCATACGGTCCATCCCCTTGGCTCCTAATTATC
The DNA here is from genome assembly GCF_010909765.2 of Amblyraja radiata. Classification (NCBI taxonomy): domain Eukaryota; kingdom Metazoa; phylum Chordata; class Chondrichthyes; order Rajiformes; family Rajidae; genus Amblyraja; species Amblyraja radiata. The sequence continues at coordinate 19,488,521 of NC_045985.1, read as the reverse complement.
TGTACAGGTTCTAATGCTCTCAGAGCATTCGTTCCAATAAGTAAGTCAATATCAGAATTTATCTTTGATATTTTGACATCTTTCAGGTAAGGCCATTGCTGTAAGTCTTCACATCTGGGTACATTTTGACGACCAACAGGCATTGTTTCATGTGTGAAAACCTCTGAAATTGGAATAAAATTATCTTCATCCAAACTGGATATCTCCATATTTGTTATATAATAACTATGGTAATCCTTTTCTTTATTCATGGTACGCATTTGAATTTTAACTTTCTCTCCAGTAATGTCCAACCTTCTCATCAAATTCTTGTGCAAAAAGTAGCCGAACTTCCATGATCCAGAAATGCATATGTTTGCAACACTACATTAGTTTCCCTATTTCTCACTTGTACTGGTAAAATAGAGAAAATGCATGCTTTCTCTCCGGCCCCAATATGTGCAGTTACTTGAGGCGAGGTGATAGCATTAACATCCGCTGACTCCTTTTTCTGCTCAGTAAGATCTGGCTCTTTCTTTACAGTATGAAGCACAACAGGATGATTCTGCTTACATTTGTCACAAATTATTGGGAACTTACAGTCTTTTACCATGTGCCCCTTCTTTAAACATCCATAGCAGATTCCATTCCTTTTTAAAAAGTCCATCTTTTTTTTCATATTTCTTGTCTTTAAATTTATGACACCATCTTATGGTGTGACCTACTTCATCACAAAATGGACAAAATTCGTTCTTTCTGGTCGGTGCATCCTCTTTGGCACCACCCAACATCTTCTCAGGTATTATATTGGTAGCAAAATAGCTTTTCTTAGGCCCTGTCTTTTGTTTAGTTTTGACATAGGTAGAACCCTTATAAATTGCAAGTGGCTTGGCTTCTTCAATAATCCCGTTGCATGAATCTGACATGTACCGTACTTCTCTTTCTAAAAATTCCACCAGATCTGGTAGTCTGGCTACTTGTTTGCTCTTATCTCGTAATTTACCAGGCCTATCTCTCCACTTTTCTCTCATTCTTCTGGGCAACTTGTTAATGATGATTCACATATTACTTGAAAGATTAATTTCCTCCATGTAGCCAAGATTTTTCATCGAGCTGCAACATCTTCTCAGAAATATTGCATATTCACTCAATTTATCCACATCTTCTGGCTTGATTTCTTTCCAAGCATGGGCCTTTTCAATGTAAGCATTCGCAATCTTCTGTTCATCACCAAAACGTTCCTTTAGTAATCTTCTCGCCTTATTATAGCCCTGGTTGCCTGGCTCCATCTGACAACTTTCCACAAGCACCTTCACACTTCCTTTTGTGTACTTCACCAGAAACCGTAAGCGCTCCTTTTCATCCTTAACTTTCGTCTCTAATACCTCTTCTATGGCTCTTATGAAAGTTTCATACCCCAAAGGATCTCCACCATACGTAGGAATTTCAACTGGTGGCAGAATGAGAGAGGTATTTTATCGAGCTATAACCTCGTTGAATTCAGATTGCTTATTCAACAGTGCCAATAGACCAACTTGATTCCCTTCTCCTTGGTCCACTGGTCCATCTCGAGTTTGTACGGATGTTCCCATAGTAGCTAGTTTCAGTCTAGCACCCATTTGCTGAGCTGAAGGTTCACTCAACCTATTTAGGTTTTCCAATCCAAGGTATCCTGTGGACTTTGACCGTGGAATCGATTCAACTGCCAATTCACTCTGAGCAGTTTTGGCTCTGTCTAGAGCTCATCGTCTTTGACGATCTAGAGCTGCATCTAGACCCTTCACTTTCCAGTATGTCCTTTCTGGCTTTAGCCACCTTCAACTTTGTATCTAATTCCAGTTGTTCCTGACATCGCGCCATCTCTTCTTGCTGTCGCTTTATCTGTCGCATCTTCTCTTCTTGCTGTCGGGCCATCTCATGTTTTTTCTTCATAGCATCCGCTTCTATTGAGAGCGCTGCTAACTCAGCCTTGGCTCCTTAACGAGCAGAAGCCCTCGAAACCGAACTGGCTGAGCTACCAGATTTACGGCCTGATCTTCGTGAAGATACATTTGAGATACTATCTCCCGGTTCTATTTCATCACATTCTTCTTCATGTAGTATCTTCTTTTCTGCTACATTTACTTTTGTCAACTTGCTCTAACCATGCTTCTGCAGCATCGTTGGATTCATCATAATACTCCGTATTTTCGGAATCCCACTTATAATGTCTTTCACGTTCCTCTTGAGAACGCTCTGCTTCCAGCAGTGTGTCCTGCTTCTCTTTCAGCTCCTGGTTAAGGCTACTTATCAGGCGTAATTTCTCCTCCACCTTGTCCTGGTTCTCTTCTGATTCCATGAGTATCTTCACACTTTCAAACAGCCTTCTAATCCTCTTCCCCAACTTGTTCTTATCCAATTCAGCCTCCTTGAGAACATGACTTCGACCTTTCTCAGTGAGTTTAAGTTGTCTGGCTGGTCTTTCTTCACCACCATGTGCTCCTTCAAGCACCAAGGTATCTCGTCATCTAAATTCATCTTCCATTCCGGCACTTTGTTGCTTCGCACTTCCAGCTATTAAGCTCGTCACTTGTGACATAATTTCAGATAACCACTTCTCTGCATTTTTCTTGAAACCATTGAATATCTTCTTCGTGTATTCATCCCACTGGGTATGACGTCTGCGTTCTTCCCAAGACAGCACTGAACACAGCAGTACATTCTGTTTCTTGCCAAACTCCTGGTAGAGGTTCCATAGTTGGCTCATATACGATTTCACCTCGATCACGTTCTGTTCTGATTCCATTAGTTTTTTCTGTGTATCAATTACTCTGGTAACCTGCAACCATAATTCATTTCTCTCTTTCTCGGTTTCCCTCAGACAGGCAGCATGTGAAATATCTGTTTCTTCAAGTTGTCTGGGTCCTTCTTCATCACCACGTGGCTCTTCTGGCATAGCTCTGCCCTCATCTTCATCTTTATTCATGATTTAAAAGAGGTCTTGACAGGTTGCCAAGTCTTTAAATTAGTCGAAAAAGTCTCTGCTTCTAAGTGACTTTGTTATTATCAACAATTTCTTCCAAAACTAAAACATACCGATAATGTAGAGAACCTCTCTCTAATTCCAGGTGCAAAATAAATGATGCTAATTCAAATGGAATGCGCTTTATCATAAGAGATTCAAAACAATCCAAGGTCGGTCTGCCTTTCCCAGACACGCTGGAGAAAACAGCTTCTTGAGCTCTGTAACAGAATTCTTTTAATTAAAACCGTGATTTTAATTCAAAAGGTAATAATCGATTCATACTCACATATCCAGTGATACGTCTTCAGATACATTCCGATGCTGTTGATAGACCTCAAGGCTCTTCCTGGCCGAGATCTTCTTCAGTTCCACGAATGGAACCAATCTTCTTTCTTTGGCTATGCATCTCCGAGGTCTTAGCCCTGCCGTCTTCAATTAAATCTTCTGTCCCTCTCTCTGGGACTGGTATTTCTTCTTCAGTTCCACGACTGGAACCAATCTTCTATGGCTGCGCCTCTCCGAGGTCTTAGCCTGGTCGTCCTGCTCTGGCTGCGCCTCTCCGAGGTCTTAGCCTTCGCACTTCGACCTTCTGCACCTATCTCAGGGACTGGTATTTACCCCCGCCGGAGGTTCGCTTCTACTTATCTTCTGTCCCACTCTCTGGGACTGGCAATTACCCCCCTGCCGGAGGTATCCTTCGACTTAATGTAGCGGCAGATTTTTCAAATCTTTCAGGAAATTAACACCCTAGCCAGGATGTTAACAGGATTAACAGGAATCTGAGGTAGCTTTTTCACACAAAGGGTGCTGGGTGTATGTAACGAGCTGCCATAGGAGGTAGTTAAGGCTGGGACTATCCTAATGTTTAAGAGACATTTGGACACGTACATGGATAGGACAGATTTAGATTGATATGGGCCAAACGCGTGTGAGTGCGACTAGTTTAGATGGGACATGTCGGTCGGTGTGGGCAAGTTGGGCTGAAGGGCCTGTTTCCACACTGCATCATTCTATGACTAAAAAGTGAAGAAGAAAAATGCATGTAGATAAGTAGAGCAGATTTGAAAGAGGAGTGAAATGTAAAGGCACAGAGAGGTTTATGGGTGGAAAGGAACATAGGAAAGGAGGGGGGACAGTGGGTTTGGACAGATGCGTGAAGGGAAAATAGTCACAAAGTGCTGGAGTAACTCAGTGGGTCAGGCAGCATCTGCGGAGAATATGAATAGGCGACGTTTCACAGAGTGCTAGAGTAACTCAGCGAGTCAGGCAGTATCTGTGGAGAACATGGTTAGGTGACATGTCACAGAGTGCTGGAGTAACTCAGCGAGTCAGGCAGCATCACTGGAGAACATGGATAGGTGATATGTCACAGAGTGCTGGAGTAACTCAGTGGATCAGGCAGCATCTCTGGAGAAAAGCTATAGATTATAGTTCGGGTCAAGATCGTTCTTCAGTAATATTCATGATGTGGCATGCATAAACATTCCTGAATGTTACCCAAACCATTGTGAGATACTTTGTTACGGTGCTTGCCCTCTCCTATAACGTCTCTGCTGCCTTGGGTGATGCAGGACAGGACACGAGCTTTGGGACACGGTGTGAAGCTGTTGCCGTCTGTCCCAGCCTGGTAAAAACCTGGATGGTGTGGATTTGGAGAGGATGTTTCCACTAGTGGGAGAGTCTAGGGCCAGTGGCCACAGCCTAAGAATTAAAAGACATTCCTTTAGGAAGGAGATGAGCATGAATTTCTTAAGTCAGAGGGTGGTGAACTGTGGAATTAATTGCCACAGATAGCTGTGGAGGTCAAGTCAATGTACATTTTTCAGGAGGAGATTGATAGATTCTTGATTGATACGGGTGTCAGAGATAATGGGGAGAAGGCAGGAGAATGGGTTTGAGAGGGAAAGATAGAGTCATAGAGTGATACAGTGTGGAAACAGGCCCTTCGGCCCAGCATGTCCCATCTGCACTTGTTCTACCTGCCCACGTTTGATTCATATCCCTCCGAACCTGTCCTATCCATGTACCTGTATAACTGTTTCTTAAATGTTGCGATAGTCCCTGCCTCAACTACCTCCTCTGGCAGCTTGTTCCATACACCTTCCACCCTTTGTGTGAAAAACATACCCCACAGATTCCTATTAAATCTTTTGCCCTTCACCTCTGCTCCTCGATTCACTTACTCTGGGCAAAAGACTCAACCATATCTATTCAAATCATGATTTTAAACACCTCTATAAGATCATCCCTCATCCTCCTGTGCTCCATGAAATAGAGTCCCAGCCTACTCAACCTCTCCCTATAGCTCTGGTCCATCTAGTCCTGGCAACATCCTCATAAATCTTCACTGTACCCTTTCCAGTTTGATGATATCTTTCCTATAACATGGTGCCCAGAACTGAATACAATACTCTGAATGCGGCCTCACCACCTTCTTATGCAACTGCAACATGACCTCCCAACCTCCATACTCATCCTGACCCGCTGAGTTGCTCCAGCACTCTGTGAAACGTCACAGAACAGGGCAAGATTAGCAAGTTTGCTGATGATACAGAAGTGAGTGGTTTTGCAGATAGTGAAGATGGTTGTGAAAGATTGCAGCAGGATCTGGATCAATTAGCCAGATGGGCAGAGGAATGGTTGATGGTTGCATGGTTCCTTGAAGGTCGTGTCGCAGGTATATCAGGTGGTCAAAAAGTATTTTGGCACTTTGGCCTTCATCAGTCAGAGTATTGAGTATAGAAGTTGGGAGGTCATGTTGCAGTTGTATAAGACGTTGGTGAGACCGCATTTAGAATATTGTGTTCAGTTCTGGGCACCATGTTAAAGGAAATATGTCAACCTGAAAAGAGTACAGAGATCCCCCATCCTGGATCAGTCCAACCAGGGTTGTGTCATCCGCAAACTTGAGAAGCTTGACAGAGGTGTCTGTGGAAGTGCAGTCATTGGGTGTGAAGTGGTGATTGGAGTGGGGTGGGTGTAGAAGGGCCCAGTCTTTGCAGACTGAGGTCAGGCTGTGAGTGGGTGTGAAGTGTTGGTTGGGGTGGGAAAGCGTCCACTCTTTTCATACTGGAGTTTTGCCTTAAGTAGGTACGAAGTGGTGAATGGGAAGCACCCCCCCCCCCTCCCCCCGATCTCAAAATGGAAATGTTACATCTGTATGTAATGATCCCATTAAAATGTATATTTATGTCACAAACTATGGAATTCATATTTTTCTGTATTGTTATCAAGGAAAAGAAAGCAGTTCCAATTGTTTGATATTATTTATATGGAGGAGAAAATATAATAGCTCTAAAACCTACCTTAATTTTGCAATCTCACTCAAGATAATCCCCCTTTCCCTCTCCCCTCCCCCATCTCTCTCTCCTCTCCTTCCCCTCTCTCTCCCTCCCCCCTCTCACAACCCCTCCTCTTTCTTGCAAAAGATGAAGGTGGTGTGGGCCCAGCGGGCGGGGGTGGTGAAGGTGTTGTGGGCCCAGTGGGGGTGGCGGGGGCCCAGCGGGTGTTAGTGGGGGTTGCATGGGCCCAGCGGGAGTGGCATGCGCCCAGCGGGGATGTCATGGGCCCAGCGGGGGTTGCGTGGGCCCAGCGGGGGTGGCATGCGCCCAGCGGGGATGTCATGAGCCAAGTGGGGGTGGCGTGGGCCCAGCGGGGGTATCGTGGGCCCAGCGTGGGTGGCGTAGGCCCAGCAGGGGTTGCGTGGGCCCAGCGAGGGTGGCATGAGCCCAGTGGGGGTGGCGTGGGCCCAGCGGGGGTCAGTGGGGGTGGTGTGGGGGTAAGGTGGCTTGGGCCCCGGCGGCGGGGGCAGGCGAGGGGAGCGGGCTCCGCCTCAGCGGCGTCTGGTGTTGGGGTTACAGCCGTTGGGTTCAGATTCAGCCACTCCTGCCCAGGGCTTTCATATGAAGAAAGACTGGATAGACTCGGTTTGTACTCGCTATAATTTAGAAGATTGAGGAGGGATCTTATAGAAATGTACACTATTCTTAAGGGGTTGGACAGGTTAGATGCAGGAAGATTGTTCCCGATGTTGGGGAAGTCCAGAACTATGGGTCACAGTTTAAGGATAAGGGGGAAATCTTTTAGGACCGAGATGAGAAAAACATTTTTCACACAGAGAGTGGTGAATCTGTGGAATTCTCTGCCACAGAAGGTAGTTGAGGCCAGTTTAAATTGGCTATATTTAAGAGGGAGTTAGATGTGGCCCTTGTGGCTAAAGGGATCAGGGGGTATGGAGAGAAGGCAGGTACAGGATACTGAGTTGGATGATCAGCCATGATCATATTGAATGGCGCTGCAGGCTCGAAGGGCCGAATGGCCTACTCCTGCACCTATTTTCTATGTTTCTCTGTTTCCCTCCTCAGATCCTGGCTGACATGATCATGATTCCGATCTAGTGTCTCCAAATAAATGGTTTATTTTCTCCGGTGCCATATTACTGCCTTACTCCCATTAACACACACCATTCCACGGCAGGACTGGCTGCATCTTTATCGGGCAGAGTAGTTGTACTTATCACATTGAGCATTGTCATAATTTCCATGTGGTTCAAGCCAGATCCTCTCTTAGTCTGACATGAACATCTGGTCACAAGCTGGGAACATGATGTCTGTGGAGACAAAGATAATATGGTTCCCCTCTTGCTGACCTACAGGGAGCAAGGGGAACCAGGGGGTGTTTGAAGTGGCAATGTAGGATCATTGGCGAATAGGATAGAAGAAAATTCCAAGGCTTGTCACACAGATATTAAACGCAAGAGGGTAACAATGAATTTTGGTCGCCCAATTATAGGAAGGATGTCAACAAAATAGAGAGAGTACAGTGGAGATTTACTAGAATGTTGCCTGGATTTCAACAACTAAGTTACAGAGAAAGGTTGAATAAGTTAGGTCTTTATTCTCTGGAGCGCAGAAGGTTAAGGGGGGACTTGATAGAGGTCTTTAAAATGATGGGAGGGATAGACAGAGTTGACGTGGACATGCTTTTCCCATTGAGAGTAGGGAGGATTCAAACAAGAGGACATGACTTCAGAATTAAGGGACAGAAGTTTAGGGGTAACATGAGGGGGAACTTCTTTACTCAGAGAGTGGTAGCTGTGTCGAATGTGCTTCCAGTGGAAGTAGTGGAGGCAGGTTCGATTTTATCATTTAAAAATAAATTGGATAGGTATATGGATGGGAAAGGAATGGAGGGTTATGGTCTGAGTGCAGGTAGATGGGACAAGGGGAAAATAATTGTTCGGCACGGACTTGTAGGGCCGAGATGGCCTGTTTCCGTGCTGTAATTGTTATATGGTTATTATATGGTTATAGGGCGACCCTTGCTGGACAAATGATGTAATTCACGACTGGAACCAGAGGACGTTGAATCGCCCCATAAGTCCAGTATTAAATATCAGGCCCGTACGAAGCTTTTCAAAAAGGGGGGTGGCATGACAGGATTACAAAAAACTTAATGTGGAATAGTGTGCGTGCTGCGCACATCATGAGCGCGAAGCATGAAGTCCCTCGATGCCAGGGTCCACGGCCCGCTTAAGGGCCCTGGAAGCTCTGGGGTTTTAGATGCTCTCTGATCCATTCTGAGCCTTGTTTTGGAGCATTTTTGCACCAAATCTATGACCAATATTTCAGAAATTAACAGGAATCTGAGGTAGCTTTTTCACACAAAGGGTGTTGGGTGTATGTAACGAGCTGCCAGAGGAGGTAGTTAAGGCTGGGACTATCCTAATGTTTAAGAGACATTTGGACACGTACATGGATAGGACAGATTTAGATCGATATGGGCCAAACGCGTGTGAGTGGGACTAGTTTAGATGGGACATGTTAGTCGGTGTGGGCCAGTTGGGCTGAAGGGCCTGTTTCCACACTGCATCATTCTATGACTAAAAAGTGAAGAAGAAAATGCATGTAGATAAGTAGAGCAGATTTGAAAGAGGAGTGAAATGTAAAGGCAGAGAGAGGCTTATGGGTGGAAAGGAACATAGGAAAGGAGGGGGGAGAGTGGGTTTGGACAGATGCGTGAAGGGAAAATAGTCACAAAGTGCTGGAGTAACTCAGTGGGTCAGGCAGCATCTGCGGAGAATATGAATAGGTGACGTTTCACAGAGTGCTGGAGTAACTCAGCGAGTCAGGCAGTATCTGTGGAGAACATGGATAGGTGACATGTCACAGAGTGCTGGAGTAACTCAGTGAGTCAGGCAGCATCACTGGAGAACATGGATAGGTGATATGTCACAGAGTGCTGGAGTAACTCAGTGGATCAGGCAGCATCTCTGGAGAAAAGCTATAGATTATAGTTCGGGTCAAGACCGTTCTTCAGTAATATTCATGATGTGGCATGCATAAACATTCTTGAATGTTACCCAAACCATTGTGAGATACTTTGTTACGGTGCTTGCCCTCTCCTATAACGTCTCTGCTGCCTTGGGTGATGCAGGACAGGACACGAGCTTTGGGACACTGTGTGAAGCTGTTGCCGTCTGTCCCAGCCTGGTAAAAACCTGGATGGTGTGGATTTGGAGAGGGTGTTTCCACTAGTGGGAGAGTCTAGGGCCAGTGGCCACAGCCGAAGAATTAAAAGACATTCCTTTAGGAAGCAGATGAGCAGGAATTTCTTAAGTCAGAGGATGGTGAACTGTGGAATTCATTGCCACAGATAGCTGTGGAGGTCAAGTCAATGGACATTTTTCAGGAGGAGATTGATAGATTCTTGATTGATACGGGTGTCAGAGGTAATGGGGAGAAGGCAGGAGAATGGGTTTGAGAGGGAAAGATAGAGTCATAGAGTGATACAGTGTGGAAACAGACCCTTCGGCCCAGCATGTCCCATCTGCACTAGTTCCACTTGCCCACGTTTGATTCATATCCCTCCGAACCTGTCCTATCCATGTACCTGTATAACTGTTTCTTAAATGTTGCGATAGTCCCTGCCTCAACTACCTCCTCTGGCAGCTTGTTCCATACACCTACCACCCTTTGTGTGAAAAACATACCCCACAGATTCCTATTAAATCTTTTGCCCTTCTCCTCTGCTCCTCGATTCACTTACTCTGGGCAAAAGACTCAACCATATCTATTCAAATCATGATTTTATACACCTCTATCCTCAGATCATCCCTCATCCTCCTGTGCTCCATGAAATAGAGTCCCAGCCTACTCAACCTCTCCCTATAGCCCTGGCCCATCTAGTCCTGGCAACATCCTCATAAATCTTCACTGTACCCTTTCCAGTTTGATGACATCTTTCCTATAACATGGTGCCCAGAACTGAATACAATACTCTGAATGCGGCCTCACCACCTTCTTATGCAACTGCAACATGACCTCCCAACCTCCATACTCAGCCTGACCCGCTGAGTTACTCCAGCACTCTGTGAAACGTCACAGAACAGGGCAAGATTAGCAAGTTTGCTGATGATACAGAAGTGAGTGGTTTTGCAGATAGTGAAGCTGGTTGTGAAAGATTGCAGCAGGATCTGGATCAATTAGCCAGGTGGGCAGAGGAACGGTTGATGGTTGCATGGTTCCTTGAAGGTCGTGTCGCAGGTATATCAGGTGGTCAAAAAGTATTTTGGCTCTTTGGCCTTCATCAGTCAGAGTATTGAGTATAGAAGTTGGGAGGTCATGTTGCAGTTGTATAAGACGTTGGTGAGACCGCATTTAGACTATTGTGTTCAGTTCTGGGCACCATGTTAAAGGAAATATTACAAACTGAAAAGAGTACAGAGATCCCCCATCCTGGATCAGTCCAACCAGGGTTGTGTCATCCGCAAACTTGAGAAGCTTGACAGAGGTGTCTGTGGAAGTGCAGTCATTTGGTGTGAAGTGGTGATTGGAGTGGGGGTGGGTGTAGAAGGGCCCACTCTTTGCAGACTGAGGTCAGGCTGTGAGTGGGTGTGAAGTGTTGGTTGGGGTGGGAAAGCGTCCACTCTTTTCATACTGGAGTTTTGCCTTAAGTAGGTGCGAAGTGGTGAATGGGAAGCGCGTCGGATTCCTTCCACGTCCCCAATACACGCTGGTTCAATGGCCAATCGGTGACTGTTATAATCCCTGGGAAAGTGGATGATGGACGGATAAATGGGTATTAATGGGCACATGAAAAGGAACAGGCAGCAGGGAATTGTATTGGGGGTAGAGGATTGATGAGTTATAACATTACCCTCACGACATTTCAATACACAATAGGTGCAGGAGTAAGCCCTTGGAGCCAGCACCGCCATTCAATGTGATCATGGCTGATCATCCACAATCAGTACCCCGTTCCTGCCTTCTCCCCATATCCCCTGACTCCGCTATTTTTAAGAGCACTATCTAGCTCTCTTGAAATCATCCAGAGAACCGGCCTCCACCGCCCTCTGAGGCAGAGAACTCCACAGACTCACCACTCTCTCTGAGAAAAAGTGTTTCCTCGTCTCCGTTCTAAATGGCTTGCTCCTTATTCTTAAACTGTGTGGCCCCTGGTTCTGGAAGTATCAGAAGCATTTAGTCAAATAATTGCATTACCAAAGCAAAAAAAAAATGCCCGGGACAAATGTCACTGTTAAAGTCGTGAAGAAACACAACCAGTGACATCATATATTGATCTTCACCTTTTATTTCACAGGAACAGTCACACGACCTTCAGTCACAGATCACATCCCAGTATGCTGAACTGCACCAGATTCTCACTGAGAAAGAGCAGCGCACACTGGCAGATATCCGGGAGGAAGAGAAGAAGATTCTAAATACAATGGAGACAAATCTTGGAGAGATTCAAGAGAATTTAAAATCTATTCAGGAGGAACTTTTAAAGTTGCAGCAACAGATGGATCAAAAAGACAGTGTGGTGTTTCTGAAGGTGAGGGGTTACACTACAGTTTGGTGAAGTGAAAGTGCACAGTCACAAAATGGTGGGTGATATTTCCGAAATAAATGCTGATTTACCAGTAATTCAGAACTAGGTAAATGTTTAATCTGTTTCAGCTGTTGTTGTTCCCAAACTAATAGGCCTCCCGCATAATCTATGGGATCTCAGGAATACCTGGCCGGAATGTAGAGAGGTGTTTGTATTCTGTAGCGTTTAGAACAACGACGGGTGATCCTATATCTGATCCCAAGGACCACGAATGGACAGAGGGCAGTAAATCTCTCGGACTCTCCAACTAAGAGACTCTGAGAGGTTTAACATGTTAAACGTATTTAAACCAGAGGAGGATACATTTTAGAAAATTTGGGGATTGTAATTGGGGCAAAGAGGAGGAGTTCAGTCCTAGTCTCTGCTGTTGGTTTCAGTCCCTTCAATGCAAGTGAGGCCATAGAAACAAAGGAACATAAACAATAGGTACATGAGGAGGCCATTCAGCCCTTCGAGCCATCACCGCCATTCATTGTGATCATGGCTGATTGCCCCAATCAATAACCCGTGCCTGCCTTCTCCCGATATCCCTTGATTCCACTAGCCTCTAGAGCTCTATCAAACTCTCTCTTAAATCCATCCAGCGACTTGGCCTCCACTGCCCTCTGTGGTGGGGAATTCTACAAATTCACAACTCTCTGGGTGAAAACGTGTTTTCATACCTCAGTCTTAAATGGCTTCCCCTTTATTCTAAGACTGTGGCCCCGGGTTCTGGACTCGCCCAACATTGGGAACATTTTTCCTGCATCTAGCTTGTCCAGTCCTTTTATAATTTTATATGTTTCTATAAGATGCCCCTTCATCCTTCCAAACTCCTGTGAATACAAGCCTAGTCTTTTCAATCTTTCCTCATATGACAATCGCGCCATCCCAGGGATCAAACTCGTGAACCTACGCTGCACTTCCTCAATCACAAGGATGTCCTTCCTCAAATTAGGAGACCAAAACTGTACACAATACTCCAGATGTGGTCTCACAGTCCATGTTCTCATGACTGCATTTCTTTCAGTATTTATTGAAGACCACGTTACATTTCAGCTTTATTTATTGGTCTCCCCATCGATTTGAGATATTATTTCATCCCCACACATTTAAATCCACCGATATTCCCTCTCATCATTCCTGACATCTTCTCCAGATGAAATCCCACGACCTGCCCAGTCTTTTCATTAAGTTCCATCCTCTCAGTTATGACGTCATTCTCATGAACATTCCTTGTGCTTTCCCCCATCGTTCTACATCTCTGCGACAATATCCGCTTTCTGTCTGCATGACAGTGGTGATAAGAGTTGGGAAATGGGAATTATCAGAGGATTGTAGAAATTTGGTGAAATTCCCGCTGTCGGGATGAGGACGGTCCATCTCAATCAATTGAGATTTGTGTTTTATTTCTTTCAGGAGGAAGTTGGTCGCAAGCGAAGGTAGGACATTGTCTTGATGGAAACATTGTAAGTTTTTGTGGAACAACTCAAAACATTTCTCATGCTCAGTTTATAACCAGCTGTTAAATATTTCCAGGGTTCGAGATGAAGCAAAACCACTGTCGGTGGTAGATGAAGCCTTGCCGATTGAAAAGTTTCATTGCCCTGATTCGTTCAATACCACATTCAAAGAAATACCTGAGGACTTCAAGCGAGGTAGAGCTTATACATTTTCCATTACTCTTCTTTCTGATATCTTTAAGCCGTACCCCTGACACGTAACAACTTATAATTTCCCAGCCTAGCACAGCCCGGTTTGAACTTCCCCACAAAATCTGACGGGAAATTGGAGATTTGATCTACCACTAAACTCATCAGCTGGGAAGCATCATAAAGTCAGAGGTTTAGACTCACCTGCCTTGGGTAAAATACTGTGGCTATTCACATTATCTGTGCACCTTATATAGATCTTATACACATCTATAAAATCCTAATCTGAGGAAAGACATTCTTGCCATAGAGGGAGTACAGAGAAGGTTCACCAGACTGATTCCTGGGATGTCAGGACTTTCATATGAAGAAAGACTGGATAGACTCGGTTTGTACTCGCTAGAATTTAGAAGATTGATAGAAAACTTACAAAATTCTTAAGGGGTTGGACAGGCTAGATGCAGGAAGATTGTTCCCGATGTTGGGGAAGTCCAGGACAAGGGGTCACAGTTTAAGGATAAGGGGGAAATCTTTTAGGACCAAGATGAGGAAAACATTTTTCACACAGAGAGTGGTGAATCTCTGAAATTCTCTGCCACAGAAGATAGTTGAGGCCAGTTCATTGGCTATATTTAGAGGGAGTTAGATGTGGCCCTTGTGGCTAAAGGGATCAGGGGATATGGAGAGAAGGCAGGTACAGGATACTGAGTTGGATGATCAGCCATGATCATATTGAATGGCGGTGCAGGCTCGAAGGGCCGAATGGCCGACTCCTGCACATATTTTCTATGTTTCTATCCTGATGGGATCCAAAGAAATATGTCCTTGCCTGTCCATCGTCTCCTTATAACCCGGTCCTTTAGACAATGAAATTATCATAAATCCTTTTGCACCCTCTCTAATTTGCTAACAACCTTATTGTATCAAATGCTGTAATTAATATCCTGACCTATGAAAGCATGAGTGACAAACACATTCTTCACCACCCTGCCTGTCACTGTTGCATCTTCCATGGCACTGTGTACCTGCAGCCCGCAATCTCTCAGTTCTATAAAGTTCCCCGTTTACTGTGTATGTCCTGCCCTGGTTTGTCTCAGCAAAGTGCATCACCTCACCTTCACATGAATAAATCCCACCTGCCGTTCCTGAGCCCATTGGCCCAGTTCACAGGGATCCCATTTACTCTCAGATAACCTTCTTCACTCTCCACAATGTCACCAATTTTAGTTCCATCTGCAAACTGACTAACCGTGCAACCTACATACACACCCAATCGTGTATATAAATAAGGAACAACAGTGGACTCCAGTCTATCCACAATTTTTGAGTCCTCCACAGACTTACTAATCACACCTCCTGCATTCACATCCAAGCCATGAACATATAACATAAACAGCAAAGGTTGCAGCACCGATCTCTGCTGCACTCCACCAGTCACAGACCTCCAAGCAGAAAAATCATCCTTCTACCGCTACCTTCTACCTCCAACCACCAAGCCAATTTTGGATCCATTTCACCGGCTCGCCTTGGATCCCACCTGCCTTCACTTTCTGGACCAGCCTTACATGCGCAACATTGTCAAGTCCCTCAGTGAAGTTCATATATTGGTTCACAATGAGATCAGTGTGTTCTTGGTTGTACACACCCATCAAATCCACCCGTGAATCCCCTCTTTCAGCGACGCCACAACCACAAGTATCCACCCATTCTGTCCAACACCCGATCATTCAACCTTTGTTTCTTCCATGGCCCAAACCACCCCTCTCCCTCTCTCTCACCCTCCATTGAAAGTAACAGGGGCAGGTCATCTGGCCCCTCATGTTTCCCCCCATTCACTATGATCATGGTGATTCCTCCCCATGCCTCTATCTCCTCTTTAACAACCTCAAATGTCCACATTACCATTGGGGGTCCTTGTTCATCAGTCAATGAAAGTAAGCATGCAGGTACAGCAGGCAGTGAAGAAAGTGAATGGCATGTTGGCCTTTATAACAAGAGGAGTCGAGTATAGGAGCAAAGAGGTCCTTCTGCAGTTGTACAGAGCCCTCGTGAGACCGCACCTGGAATATTGTGTGCAGTTTTGGTCCCCTAATTTGAGGAAGGACATTCTTGCTATTGAGGGAGTGCAGCTTAGGTTTACAAGGTTAATTCCCGGGATGGCGGGACTGTCATATGCTGAGAGAATGGAGCGGCTGGACTTGTATATTATGGGGTTTAGAAGGATGAGAGGGTATCTTATCGAAACATGTAAGATTATTAAGTGTTTGGACACACTAAAGGCAGGAAACATGTTCCCGATGTTGGGGGAGTCCAGAACCAGGGGCTGCAGTTTAAGAATAAAGGGTCAGCCATTTAGAACGGAGATGAGGAAACACTTTTTCTCACAGATAGTTGTGAGTCTGTGGAATTCTCTGTCTCAGCGGGTGGTGGAGGCCGATTCTCTGGATACTTTCAAGAGAGAGCTAGATAGGGCTCTTAAAGATAGCAGAGTCAGGGGATATGGGGAGAAGGCAGGAATGGGGTACTGAATGTGGATGATCAGCCATGATCACATTGAATGGCTGTGCTGGCCTGAATGGCCCGAATGGCCTCCTGGCCTACTCCTGCACCTATTGTCTATTGGCATTTGCTTTCCACACAACAGATTTGTTTACTGTGGAACGGATCTTTGGAAGAATGGGTTCAAACCCATGGAGGGAAGAAATTGGTATAAACTTCGCATTGACAGCCAATGAGTGAATCCTTCGAGTTGCCCACGACTAACATCATTTAATGATTTCAAGGCGGTAATGCAACAGTCGGTGCAAGGTGGGACAGCGGTAGAGTTGCTGCCTCACAGCGCCAGAGACCCGGGTTCGGTCCCGACTACAGGTGCTGTCTGTATGGAGTTTGTACGTTCTCCCCGTGAACTGCGTGGTTTTTCTCCGAGATCTTCGGTTTTTTAACATATTATATTCAATTGTGCTGCAGCAAGTCATTGTTCTATCCGGGACATATGACAATAAAACACTCTTGACTCTTGATGTACAGGTTTGTAGTTTAAGTAGCCTTGGTGTAAATGTAAATTGTCCCTCGTGTGTGTAGGATAGTGTTAATGTGCGGGGATCGCTGGTCGGCGCGGACTTGGTGGGCCGAAGGGCCTGTTTCTCATCATCATAATCATACTATATTAGCCATGTATGTTTTGCAACATACAATGAATTTGATTACCGTGCAGTCATACTAATAAAAAGCAACAGAACACACAAAACACATTTTAACATAAACATCCACCACAGTGACTCCTCCACTTTTTGCACTGTGATGGAAGGTGAAATTAGTTCAATCTCTTCCCTTCTTTGTCTAAACAAAATATTGGAGTCAAGAGTGATTTGTTGCCATATGTCCCCATACAGTACAAAGAAATAACTGCTTGCAGCAGCACACGGCTCTGTAAAACCCAGGATACACACAAAAAAAAAATCAGTGTTTATAAAAACAAACACACATAAATAAATAGTTCATGGTAGTGCAAAGACAAAAAATAATTCCCCCTCTTTTATATATTTTGGAGTGTATTTGGAGGTTGGAGAGTTTAATGGATGTATGGCTGATGCAGCTTTCAGGCTTCCTGTAACTACTTCCCGGTGGTAGAAGCGAGATGAGAGCGTGGCCAGGGTGGTGCTGGCTCGAAGGGCCGAATGGCCTACTCTTGCACCTGTTGTCTAGTGTCTACAGATGCAGCCTCACCAGCTGAGTTTCTCCAGCATTTTGTGTCTACCTTCTATTTTAC
Source organism: Amblyraja radiata (assembly GCF_010909765.2). Lineage (NCBI taxonomy): Eukaryota > Metazoa > Chordata > Chondrichthyes > Rajiformes > Rajidae > Amblyraja > Amblyraja radiata. The sequence goes on along the minus strand of NC_045985.1, from coordinate 19,471,243 downwards.
CAGCATCTGCGGTTCTTTCTTAAACACTACGAGGCGACCTCCTCTTTGGAAAAGTCCATGGGTGCGGGATATCCCAGAAAAAATATAGAAAATTAGGCGCAAGAGTAGGCCATTCGACCCTTCAATATGATCATGGCTGATCATCCAAAATTAGTACCCCGTTCCTGCTTTTTCCCCACATCTCTTCTCTCTCTCCCCCTGTCTTCCTCCACCCTCTCCCTCCTCCCCTCTCTCCCTGTGTCTCTCTCTGCAGTACCAGTGTAGAACCTGCACTGATATAAAGCACTTTGGTCAACGAGAGTTATTTTGAATTGTGCTATAGAAATAAAATTGACTTGATTTCCCCCACCCTCTCCACCCCTCCTTCTTCCTCAGCTGCTGTACTCTCTCCCCCACACTCTCCATCTCTCCCTCTCTCCCTCTCACCCTCTCTCCACTCTCCTCCACATTCTCCCTCCTCCACACTCTGCCTCTCACCACTTTCCCACCCTCTCTCTCCCCCACACTCCACAGGCACCTCCGTTGCCATGCTGTGAGAACGGAGAGGTTGAGAAGGAGTTTCTTCCCAGAGGCCATTCGGACTGTAAACTCCTATCTCACCAGGGACTAACTTTACTGAACGTTTTTCCTTCCAATATTTAATATGTAAAAGAATATGTGTGTGTTTATGATTGTGTTTATAGTTTGTTTGGTTGTTTGTTTGTCTTTTTGCACAAAGTCCGCGGGCATTGCCACTTTTCATTTCACTGCACATCTCGTATGTGTACGTGACGAATAAACTTGACTTGACTTGACTCTCTCTAACTTCTACAGGTGCACAGTAGAGAGCATGCTGACCGGTTGCATCGTGGCTTGGTTCGGCAACTTGAGCGCCCTGGAGAGGAAGAGACTACAAAAAGTAGTGACCACTGCCCAGTCCATCATCGGCTCTGACCTTCCTTGCATCGAGGGGATTTATCGAAGTCGCTGCCTCAAAAAGGCTGGCAGTATCATCAAAGACCCACACCATCCTGGCCACACACTCATCTCCCTGCTACCTTCAGGTAGAAGGTACAGGAGCCTGAAGACTGCAACGACCAGGTTCAGGAATAGCTACTTCCCCACAGCCATCAGGCTATTAAACCTGGCTCGGACAAAACTCTGAACATTAATAACCCATTATCTGTCATTTTGCACGTGATCAGTTTATTTATTCATGTGTGTATATATTTATACAATTCTCCTCCCATCCCCCAGCCCTCGGGCTCCTCCTCCTCCCTTTTTCCTTCCTTCTCCCCCCCCCCCCACCACCCCCTATCAGTCTGAAGAAGGGTTTCGGCCCGAAACGTCGCCGATTTCCTTCGCTCCATAGATGCTGCTGCACCCGCTGAGTTTCTCCAGCATTTTGTGTGCCATTTATATAATGGTATATGGACACACTGATCTGTTTTGTAGTAAATGCCTACTATGTTCTGTTGTGCTGAAGCAAAGCAAGAATTTCATTGTCCTATACAGGGACACATGACAGTAAACTCTCTTGAACTTCAACTTGATCATGTCGGTGTCGGTCATGAGCTTAATAGAATAGAATAGAATAGAATTACCTTTATTGTTATTCAGACCTTACGGTCTGAACGAAATTTTGTGCCTGCAGTCATACATACAATAATACAATAATAAACAACAATAAACACAACTTAACATCCACCACAGTGAGTCCTCCAAGCAGCTCCTCACTGTGGTGGAGGCAGTAACATGATGTACACTGTGAAAAAAGAACATAAGGAAATAAGAGTAAAAGAGCCCTCAGCCCCTCAGTCTGTAATGGCAATCAATGTGACATTTTTTTTTAAAGTCACATACCGTTGCCTGGATATCTCTGTCCCTCTCTCTGTCTCTGCCTGTGTGTGTGTGTCTATCTCTCTCTCTATCTCTCTATTTTCTCACTCAGTCTCTCCAGCTCCAGGCAACCACCGATGACCTTTCACCCCCCAGAGGGTTCACGACCTCCTCCTGTCTTTAACCACAACATCCCAGCGCCAGACAGAAACAAACGTCTCTCCACGGCGACTTCAAGACAGATTAGATGTTCCCTTTGCAAAGATTTCATCCTCTTTTAAAATTATTTTAAGTTGTTTCACTGCCCACAACAAAAATGGCGGAGGGAAGCGGCGATAATGGGAACGAATGGACAGAGCTGCCCCTAACAAAGATGGCCGCCCTCCCCCTGGGGTACCGGGACATTAGTGCCCCTAACAAAGATGGCCGCCCTCCCCGGGACATTAGTGCCCCTAACAAAGATGGCCGCCCTTCATCAAGGTTGCCTACTTTGAATTCAAGAAGGAACTGCAGATGCTGGAAAATCGAAGGGACACAAAAATGCTGGAGAAACTCAGCGGGTGCAGCAGCATCTTTGCAGCGAAGGAACTGTAAAATAATAATAATACATTTTATTTATGGGCGCCTTTCAAGAGTCTCAAGGATACCTTACAAAAATTTAGCAGGTAGAGTAAAAACATGTAAGGGGAATGAAATAAATAGTAGAGACATGACTAGTACACAAAGTAAAGACAGAATACAATTCAAAACAAAATATGGGGCAATTAATGCACAGATGAAAAGGGAGGGGGACGTGGGGCTAAGGATAGGCATTGTAAAAGCTAACTGTTTCAGGACTGGACGAGGGATGGTCAAGATTATAAACAATGATTTCCTTACATTTTTTTTTTTTTTTTAATGTCTTATTCTCTTTTTTCTATTTTCTTTTCCTCAACTTTCTTCACTCATTCGTCTTTTTTCTTTTTCTTCACACACTATATATCTCACGCCTTTCTATCCTTTACAATCTAATTTATTTTTCTTATTCTTAATTTTCTTTATTATAACAAAAAAAAATAAGAAGCTGTACATAAAATGTATTATGAAAATATATATTAATCACTTTGGTGCCATGTGATTGTACTTGCTTCTAATAATATAAAATATTTAAAATAAAGTAATACTTTGAAGTTCTCCTCCTACTACGAAATCCCCATCAGTTCAGTGACATTAGTGCCTGTACCAAAGATGGCCGCCCCCATGAGGCGTGCCCGCTACAAAGATGGCCGCCCCATGGGTGACGTAATCGGGGAGCGGGGGAGCAGCGATGGGGGATTCCCCCGGAGCGCTGAGCGAGGAGGAGGAGGAGGCGCTGCACAGAAAGTACAGCAAGATGAGGAGGAAGGAGGGGTGGAGAGGGTGGGGAGAGACACGGGGAGACAGTGGAGATGGGTGGGGGAGAGAGAGGGTGGAGGAGATTGGAGAGAGGGTGAGAGGTGAGTGAGGGGGAGAGAAGAGGGAGAGAGGAGGAGAGAGGGGGCCTGGGAGGAGGGTGGGGGAGAGGGAGGTTGGTGAGGCGAGTGGAGAGCTCGAAAGAGGGGTGTGGGGATCGAGATCTCTCCTGTTTGTGCGAGATCTGAGAGAGATCATTTCTTAAGGTCTTACTGAGCGGCGGTGTTGGGCGAAGCAATCGCCGAGCCTGCGCTTGGCAGACGGACTGAGTGGAGGTGTTGGGCGTAATTCAGCGAGGAGGAGGTCACTGCGAGGTCACCGACAGCGTTTGATGCCTCCCTGGCTGCTCTGAGCTCCTGAACTCTGCTTCTCCAAGGCCAGCAGCACTTTCTTCTGCAAACGGAACATTCCTGGTCAGGTACCATGAGCCACACCGACACTCTCTCACCCCCCCCCCCTCTCTCACACCCCCCCTCTCAACCCCCCCCCTCTCTCACCCCCCCCCCCCCCTTCTCACCCCCCTTCTCACCCCCCCTCTCAACCCTCCCCTCTCTCACCCCCCTCTCTCACCCCCCTCTCTCACCCCCTCCCCCTCTCTCACCCCCTCCCCCTCTCTCACACCTTCCTCCTCTCTCACACCCACCCTCTCTCACACCCACTGCCCTCCCACCCCCTCCAACTCCTTCCCCCTCACCGTCCCCATCACCTCCCTCCTTCCCCTCCATCCACCTGCCTCTCTCTTTCCTCCATTGCCTCTCCCTCCATCCACCTCCCTCACCCTCTCCCACTATCCTCCCTCACCTCCCCCCTCTTCTTCCATCACTGCCATCTCCTCCCCCTTCATCCTCCCCCCCCCATACCTCCCAACCCCCATCTATCTCCTCGCCCCCCCCCCCCATCACTACACCCCCACCCTCCTCTCTCCCCTCCCCGCTCTCCCATTCCCAATCCTGATCTTTCTGTCCTGGGCCTCCTCCATTGTCAGAGTGAGGCCCAGCGCAAATTGGAGGAACAGCACCTCATATTTCACTTGGTTAGTTTACACCCCAGCAGTATGAACATTGACTTCTCTAACTTCACATAGCCCTTGCTTTCCCTCTCTCTCCATCCCTCCTCCCCTCTCTGCCTGTGTCTCTCTCTGCAGTACCAGTGTAGAACCTGCACTGATGTAAAGCGCTTTGGTCAACGAGAATTGTTTTGAATTGTGCTATAGCAATAAAATTGACTTGATTTCCCCCACCCTGTCCACCCCTCCTTCCTCCTCATCTTGCTGTACTTTCTGTGCAGCGCCTCCTCCTCCCCCCCACTGTCAACCCCGCACATGTTTCCTCAGCGAGCTGTACTTCCTCCCCTCTCTCTCTCTGTGCAGTGAAATGAACCCCCCCCCCAACCCTCTCCTCTGTCTCCCTCTCCCCTCCCCTCTCTCCTCCCTCTATCTCCTCTCCTCTCTCCCCCACCCCCTCTTTCTCCCTCTCCTCTCTCCCCCACCCTCTCTCCTCTCTCTCACCCACCTTCGCTCCTCTCTCTTCCCCACCCTCTCCCCCACCCCCTCTTTCTCTCTCTCTCTCTCCTCCACCCTCTCTCTCCCGCACCCTCCTCCCAGGCCCCCTCTCCCCTCCTCTCTCCCCCTCACTCACCTCCACCCTCTCTCCACTCTCCTCCACCCTCTCTCTCCCCCACCCTCCTCCACTGTCTCCCCGTGTCTCTCCCCACCCTCTCCACCCCACCTTCTTCCTCATCTGGCTGTACTTTCCGTGCAGCGCCTCCTCCTCCTCCTCGCTCAGCGCTCCGGGGGAATCCCCCATCGCTGCTCCTCCCCTCCCCCAATGACGTCACCCATGGGGGCGGCCATCTTTGTAGCGGGCACGCCTCATGGAGGGCGGCCATCTTTGGTACAGGCACTAATGTCACTGAACTGATGGGGATTTCGCAGTAGGAGGAGAACTTCAAAGTATTACTTTTTTTGATTTAAATCTTTTTATTTGAATTTCACAGCAATTTGCATACATACAATGATAACAGACAGTGACAGTCAAGGCATAATTGAGCAACAGTATGTAAGCGACCCTCAAAGCCCTTACCCTTACCCACCTTCAACCCACCCGAATCAGGTCGGAACCAAACGGGGACAAACAACACTCACATACATACACATCCACACAAATATGGTAAGATAAACGAAACAAAAATGACAAAAAAAAATTTTTTTTTAAAGGGGGTCACTAATAACAGTAAATAAGTAAGTAATTAAATAAATAAGTGTGGGGGGTGGGGGGGGGGTTAAGGGGCGAGCAGCTGCAGTGGAGCAGAACAATGGTGGAGAGCACTCAGTCCTCTTCCGAGTCCGTGGACAAGTTGAGAGAGTTAACAAGTTCCAAGAAAGGGTTCCATGTATCTAGGAATGTCTTGGTAGAGCCTTTGAGAGAGAACCTAAGTTTTTCAAGCTTTAAATTGTAAAGCACCTACTTAATCCAGCGGGCGTGTGTCGGGGGACAGGTGAGCCTCCAGTTAAGCAAGATCAGTCTCCGGGCTAACAAGGTTGTAAAAGCTAGAACCCGTTTCACCGCAACAGAGAGGTTGGTGTTGGGAGGGGTATCGAAAATGGCTGACAGTGGGTTTGGAGGAATAGTCTGGCCATAGGCTCTGCTTATCAAGTCGAAAGCACTCCTCCAAAAGGCTGCTAGCTTAGGGCAAGACCAAAACATATGGCTATGGTTGGCAGGGGATTGATTACATCTGTTGCAGGTGTCCCTAACAGCGGGGTAAATTCTAGATAATCTTGCATTTGTGTAGTGGACTTTGTGAAGGACTTTGCATTGGATTAGGCCATGACGGGCACATATGGAGGAAGAATGGATCAAATCCAAGGCAGAGTCCCATTGCTGGTCTGTTAGTTTCGTATTCAGCTCACCCTCCCATGCAGCCATTAATGAGGTATGAGGTTTCAATATAACCGACCCTAACAAGTTATACAAAACAGAGATGCATTTCTTCCGGTTGGGATCTAGAGCTAAAATGGTATCGGTCAGGGTTTCAGGGGGGCGATTTGGGAAATGGGGGAATGTCTTCTTCACAAAATCCCTAATCTGGAAAAAACGAAAAAAAGTGGGAGTTTGGGAGGCTATAGTTGGACGAGAGCTCCGCAAAAGACGAAAAGATGCCATCCTTGTATAGGTTTTTGATACTACTGATACCGTTGCTATGCCAGGTTTTGAATGCGTGGTCTGTACTTGAAGGTTTAAAGATGTGGTTTTTAAGCAGTGGGGTCAAGATGGAAGGGCCTTGTAAACTGAAGTTTTTCCTGAGTTGACTCCATATCTTGAGCGAGAGGGACGCAATTGGGCCTGCACCCACAGATGTTATAGGAAGGGGGAGTTGGGAGCATAGGACAGACCGCAACGGGAGATGTGAACTCGCCTTTTCCATGTGTACCCAGGTCGGTAGGTGGTCGCAATCATCATTCATCCAATGCAGGAGTTTTTGCAAGTTAGCTGCCCAATAGTATCGCCTAAAGTCAGGAAGTGCCAAACCGCCGTCACTCTTAGGAGACTGCAGTATCGCCTTTCGGATTCTAGCCGGTTTGCTACCCCATAAAAATTTAGATATTGTCCTTTCTAATTTATCAAAAAAAATTTAGTGATAAGTATAGGGACGTGCTGGAAAAGATACAGGAATTTGGGTAGGACGACCATCTTGACCAGATTTATCCGGCCCACGAGGGATAGCGGTAAAACTGACCAGCGGTCAAAATCTCTTTCAGCTTTCTCAACCAGAGGCAGAAAGTTTGTGCGGAACATATCAGATAAGGGTGTTGTGATAAAGACGCCGAGGTAGCGAAACCCGTCCTCTGCCCATTTGAATGAGGTTAAAGAGCGAGGGAGCTGCTTAGCCAATGAGTTAATTGGTAATAGCTCACTCTTTTGGTAGTTAAGTTTATAACCAGAATACGCGCCAAACCGTTCTAAAATATTCGTAATCACAGGGAGAGAGCTGACTGGGTTCGAGATGTACAGGAGCAGATCATCCGCATACAATGAGACTTTATGAGTTGTGTCGAACCGTGTAATACCTTTAAAGCCCTTCTCTGAGCGTAACCAGGCCGCCAAGGGTTCTATCGCGACAGCAAACAGAAGTGGTGATAACGGGCAACCCTGTCTGGTACCTCTCTGAAGGGGGAAGTGGGGCGACAGTGTGCCGTTTGTTTGTACTGAGGCCACCGGGGACGAGTATAATAGACTGACCCAAAGAATAAAACTGATACCGAGGCCAAACCTGTCCATCGCCTCATATACGTACCTCCACTCGACCCTGTCGAAAGCTTTTTCGGCGTCGAGGGAGACCACTATCTCCGGGGTCTCACTACTCGGTGAATGGGTGATGTTAAGGAGACGCCTAGTATTGTGGGAAGACTGTCGGCCTGGTATGAACCCTGTTTGGTCTAACGAGATAATAGAGGGCATCACTCGTTGAAGCCAGAGCGCAAGGGCTTTAGAGAGGATTTTGAGGTCCATTTTCAGGAGTGAAATTGGTCTATAGCTACTACAAAGCAGGGGATCTTTCTCCTTCTTAAGAATTAGGGAGATAGTAGCCCACGACAAGGTGGGCGGTAGGCGACGATGTAAAAACGCCTCATTGTACATATCTCTCAGGACTGGTGCGAGGAGAGCAGAGAAAGCTTTGTAATATTCTACAGTGAAGCCGTCAGGTCCGGGTGACTTTCCGCTTTGCAGCGATGTGATGGCTGCTTGGACCTCAGCAACAGTTATGGGACCACCCAAGTCTCTCGTGGCTTCATCGTCAATTCGGGGAAACGTCATACTACTGAGCATGTCACCTGCAGTGGGAGGACAATCTGAAACGTATAGTTCAGCGTAGAATTTAGCAAATGCTTCATTAATTCTAAGAGGATCAGTATGAATCTCCCCTAAGCTGGATCTAATGGCTGGAATTAGCCGTGAAGTCGCCTCGGTTCTGGCCTGATGGGCCAAAAGCTTCCCAGCTTTATCCCCAGATTCAAAAAAGTATTGCCTAGATTTAAGCAGTCGTAACTTAGCTTTATTAGTAGACGTCAGGTCAAAGTCTGTTTGTAACCTAAGGCGTTCTCTATAAAGGTTAGGGTCTGGGTCAGATGCATATTTGTCATCAATGTCCTTTATTTTTTGTAACAGGTCTGCCGTTTGGGACGTCTCGGTTCTTTTCAGGTTTGAGACAAAAGAGATAAGTTGGCCCCTAATATAGGCTTTTGAAGCTTCCCAGAGTTTACCTCTTTCTATGTCTGGCGAGTCATTCAGCTCAAAATATAAGGTGATTTGGGAGTGCAAGAATTGCATGTAGTGAGCCTCTGCTAATAATGAGGAGTTGAACCTCCACTGTTTAAAGGGGTTAGTTCGTTTACGAAAGTGGAGATCGAGGGCGGTTGCAGCGTGATCTGATATTACGATGCTATGATACTCGCTGGATTTGATTTTGGAGAGCAGTCTGTTATCTAAGAGAAAGAAGTCTATACGGGTATAGTTACGGTGCACGTGGGAAAAAAATGAAAATAATTTAGTCGTGGGGAATGTAAATCTCCATGGGTCTGTGAGCCCAAGTTGTTTGGCGAAAGCATGCAGAGTCTTACCTGATTTAGTTAAAGTAGAGGCTTTGTTCGAAGATCTGTCCAGTATAGAGTCTTGGACCAGATTAAAATCTCCACCCACAATGACGTGGTGATTTTCAATTTTTGGGAGAGATGTAAAAAATTTGGTTACAAATGAGCTGTCATCCCAGTTGGGACCGTAAATGCTGGCCAATATGACAGATGTGTCTTGCAGTTTGCCAGACACCATGACAAAGCGGCCAGCAGGATCCTCCACAGTTTTCTGTGGTTCGAACATAACGTTCTTACGAATCAGGATAGCAGTACCCCTAGCCCTATCATTAAATTTCGAGTGAAACAAGTGGCTAATCCAGCCTCTCTTAAGCCGTGTTACCTCTCTGTTACGAAGGTGGGTCTCTTGAATAAAAAATATATCGCCTTTGAGCTGTTGCAAGTGGGCCAAGATCCTGTCAGTCTTGGTAGGACTTCCCACCCCCCTCACGTTCCACGAGACAAATCTAAGAGTGTCGTTTGTGTTGGCCATACTTAGCTATATCCAAGCGAGTGGGCAGAGCGCTGTAGTACTGCAAGTCGAAACAGAAGAGCGCATCGAAACCAGCTGCCGGGAGTGGGGATTTGGGGGGGGGGAGGAGTGATTTAAAAAAAAAGATACATACACACGTACACACACAACAAACAAATGGGACACATATTACTTAACCATCTTTCAAACCTGAGTCCCCGGACCTGAGATCCCCCATGTCCCAACTGAACCTTGAGTGCCCATTGCACCAAGGTGCGTTGTCCTCGCATCCGCCTGGAGATATCCAGTGTGGTTCCTCTAAGCGTTGAGTGAAGGAAAACCTGAACGTAAGGATTTCCTACTTTTACTTTCAGGCTGCTTTTCTCCGGAGACTGCGTGCAGAGACACAGGCAAGTCTGATGTATGGAGAAAGGTGGGAGGAAGAATAGTAAGCGCACCGCAGTAAGCGCTCAATAAGACAAAGTGTCTGAGAGTAGCGGGCGCCCGACTAAAGAGTCGATTGTAAAGAAATAACTATTTTTCACGGGAGGGGAAAAGTCCCGTTGAAACTCCCACAGGGAGCAAGGACATAAAGACATAACAGGCCTAGAAGACTCTGAGGAGTCTGAACTATAGAATTTATAAACTGGAATTCCTCATGGGTAAAACAAACTCCAGAAGGAGTATAAAAGACGCGGGCTTAAAGAGCAACCGCATGGAACACCCAGAAGAGGTTCTGGGAAACGTTGGCCCAGATTTGAGCCAGCGACCGAAATGCCTGATGATAAAGATGAATATATGGGCTGACCTGACAGGGAGGCAGCACCAGAAATGTCTGAAAGACAATACAGGCGTTGGTCTTCAGGAGAACCAGAATATGGAGCAGCACCCAAAAGTGGGCTGCCAATATACAGCTCAATGCAAGAGCTTGATGTACCTCAAAGAGGAAAAAGGGCTGGCCTGACAGGGAGGCAGCACCACAAATGTCTGAAAGATAATACAGGCGTTGGTCTACAGGAGACCCAGAATGTGGAGCAGCACCCAAAAGTTGGCTGCCAATACACAGGTCAAATAAAGAGCTTGATGTACCCCAAATAGGGACAAAAAAGCGTTGGCCTATAATAGAGCCATCGCATGAAATACCTGATGATGAATATCCAGGTGAAACCCATTATGAGGAGAAATATCCAGAATACTCTGATAATGAACCAGTTGAGGGCCAGAACACAATGCAAAAAAGAAAAATGACAGGGCTAGCCCAAAAGGTCTATAGTCCCAGACACAAGGGACAACCTCTTCCAGAGGAAATAGCAGAGAGTATAAATTACCTGCTTTCCCATCAATCAGAAGATACAACAATGGATGAAGTTATGAACAAATATGAAACCCCGCAGAACTGTGCTCTGCTAGGAGTGCCAGCTGTTAACAAAGAAGTGTGGAAGTATATGGGCATTGCAGTAAGAGCTCAAGAAATGAGATTACAGCGGGTATTAAGATTGATTGGGTCAAATATTACGGCATTTGCCAAAGATCTGGAAGAAGGAAATGTGACAATGGCACAACAGGATGTAATGGGAATGATGTGTAATGCACATTTTGAAATAAACTATATTTGTAAAACTATGAATGGACCTAACATACATCCTAAGTTTGCAGGGCTCTGTAAACCATCTAATATACAATTGCCAAATTTACTCTTTGGAGAAGAGCTTGCCAAAAAACTAAAGTTTCTCAATGAAGAATCAAAAACCATTGGGATAATGAAACCACTGATGTTTGGCAGCACAGCTAGAAGGCAATATCTATACCGAAGGGGAACTGGTGAAGGAACAAGTCGCTCAAGATATGGACATACAACCCCAGGACGTGGAGGTCATGGTATTTCCACAAGGGGCAAGGTACAAATAGTGACACCAGTAAACTCTGAGGTAGGTGGCTCTGGTTCTGAAAGAAACATATCAGATGTATCCTACTTACAAGTTGGGGGTAGGTTACAATTATTTTTAAAAGAATGGAAACTAATAACATCTGATGCATATATACTGTGCAGTATTATGGGGTTTAGAATTGAATTTTACCAGAATGAAAATCCCCCTACACAATATACTCCAAAAAGAATATATTCCTTCTCTAAAGAAGAGATGAGAAGAATTCAAATAGAAATTGAGATTTTGAGTAAAAAAGGGGTAATAGAGAAATAACTTATCAAAACCATCAGTTTGTATCTAGTATTTTCTCTAGAACAAAAAAGGATGGGGGTACTAGAATCATTTTGGACCTCACAAGTTTTAACTCTTTTGTGCAGTATAAACATTTCAAAATGGAAATTTTTACTAATGCTTTGCAATTAATTTCAACAGAATGCTATATGGCAAGCATAGATCTCCAAGATGCACATTATTCTGTTGCGGTGCATGTGCAACATCGCAGATATTTGAAATTTGTCTGGATGTCTCAAATGTGGCAGTTTAAAGCTCCAGATTGTTTACAAAACTGTTGAAGTCAATTTTAGCATTGTTAAGAACTCAAGGCCATTTGATAATGGCTTATTTGGATGACATTTTAATTGTGGGAGATACTGAAGCCATGGCAACAGCTTCAGTTTCAAAAAGCAAACCTCACATTTCAAAGAATGGGATTTGTCATTCATTCAGAGATATCCAGACTGATACCTAACAAAATAATTGATTACGTGGGGTTCACTATTAATTCAGAACACAAGACAGTGAGCTTACCCAAGGACAAAAAGTTGCAAGTGATTAAGGGTTGTAAGGAGTTAATTGCAGGCAAACAACCATCAATCAGGCAAGTAGCAGATCTAATTGGCAAGTTAATTGCTTCATTCCAGAGGAAAGTGGGAGAAATGAGATGTGCAGGAAAAAAACAGAAAAGGGGAGACAGTAATTTCAAGAATCAGATTTGGACACACTGGTCTGAACAGTACACTTTTTATAATAGGCAAGCATAATACAGGCAGATGTGAATACTGTGGGCAAGAAGAGATAATAGAGCATGTCATTATACATTGTGAGAGGTATGAGGAAGATAGAAGACAAATGAGTGAACGATTCAGAAAAGAAAAAGTACAATTTGATTTAATAGATATTTTACAAAATAATTCATATAAGTGCGATCAAATCCTATTGCTTTTTCTCAGGGTAACCAATTTGTTCGGAAAGATATAGGTTATTAGTATACAAGTTATAATGTTATTTGATCCACACTCCATACCAGTTGGTGGCGGTAATGCACAAAAAAGTTGTTTGCCAACCGCCAAAAAAAACTACATAGAAGAAGTAGGAGGATTACTTCATTTCCAGCTGTTCAGTTTGGACCACTGCATTATCCAGACAGCTGCAGTGAGCAAAGATATCAGTATTGGGAAGACATGCTGGACGTTATGATAGGCCTATACAACTAACTAACACAGCAATTGAGGATATAAAATGGTGGATTAAAAATGTGGATTACTCTTACAGGAAAATTCTGATTGAATCACCAGCTACCATTTTACAAACAGATGCAAGTGCACTGGAATGGGGAGCTGTGGATGCCATCTCAAGCTGTGGAGATAGATGGAATGCAGAGGAAGAACCTTTGCTCGAGACACATGGCATAAATTATCTTTAATTACTAAGTGTATTGCATGGGTTGAAAGCCCTTTGCCGAAAGGTACAACATTTGCATGTACAGGTTCAGATTGACAACACTACGGCAGTGGCACATGTCAATCACATGGGTGGAATCAAGTCAGAAACATGTGACAGATTGCCAAACATGATTCGGCACTGGTTCATTGAGAAAGATATTGGCTTTCTGCAAGTTACCTACAAGGTAAATTCAACATAATTGCAGATACTAGGTCAAGAAATTTCAATGACAACACAGAATGGATGTTAAATCGTGATATTTTCCACAAAATTGTGAAAACATTTGGGAAACGCCAGGGGGTGGATGAGTTTACGGTAAATTGGGGTGGAATGTTTTGGATGCATTTCCTCCCTTTTGTCTCATCAATAGGTGTCTACAGAAGATCAAACAAGATTATGCTTCAGGATTGTTGGTGGTTCCAGATTGGCCCACACAAACATGGTATCCATTGGGGTTAAAAATGGTGACTGAACCCATTATGGATGTCTTTAGACAAGAAAACCTACTTGTGCGCCCTGTAACTGGTGAATTTCTTCCTTTACATGATCATGTTGATTTATTGATTTGCAGATTCTAACAAGTACCTAGAACCAGTACATTTTCTTACATTAAGAAATGGGAACAGTTTCTTCAACACAAAATTTTCTTACCACACTGCAGACGCTTCAGATGTTGTAGAAATTTGTCAAAATTACATTTTGATGATAATTTAAGCTATAGTGTGATCAACACAGCAAGGAATGCTTTGTCGGCATACTTATCGAGACCATCGGAACATCAAGTTCTAGGATCACATCCTTTGACTTGTAGATACATGAAGGGCATCTTTAATGCTACTTAGGGATTGGGATCCCATCTCAAATTTGTCGTTAGATAAATTACGATAAAAGCAGTCATGTTAATGGCTTTAGTATCAGCTCAAAGAGAACAAACATTACACAAGTTAAGGATAGACAGAATGGGAATGAAAACAGAGGAAATTACATTCTATGTCTATGACCTGCTAAAACAGAGCAGACCAGGAGTGTTGGGGTGTAAATTGATTTTCAGCTTATCCTGCAGATCAAAGACTTTGTGTAGTTACATATTTAAAATACTACATTGAGACTATCAAACATCTTACAGGTGTAGAAACTGGATTATTCATCAGCCATAAAGCCACACAAAAAAGCGACAACACAAACTATTTCAAGATGGCTGAAGAAGGTGCTATTGGATGCAGGAATTGATACTGACAAATTTAAACCTCATTCCACCAGGGCGGCGGCAACATTGGCGGCCAAGGATTTGGACATTCCAATAGACCATATCCTTGCGGCCGCAGGTTGGGAAAATGAAAGGATGTTGCACGTATTATCACAAAGAAATTGCAGACCCTGGTGTATTTGGTGGTACTATTTTGAATTCAGTATTAAATGTCTCTAGAGATTAAAATGGGACACATAATGTTTTACCATAAAATAAACCATTAATTAATTAAACAAGTATGATGGTTTGCATGTTATTGACTGTTTTTCACTCATAGAGTCAAGCAAAATGCAGTGATATGCCGGAACCCAATCTACGGCCTGAAATCACAGAAGCTTTAAAATCTTCACGTAGTCACTCACGTGACTCCGAAGTAAAATAGTAAGATTAAACGAGAACTTACCAATTTGAAGTTTGATCTTTATTTTATGAGGAGTTACGTCAAGGGACTACGTGCCCTCCGCTCCCACCCTAATAAGATCAAAGGTAAGTTAGGTTTGTATCACGTAGCTTACTATTATGCTTCGGAGTAGATCATCTGTGATTTCACACCGCTGCTTTGAAGTTTGACGCGCATGCGCCTGGACGGCCTTCTTCACGTAGTCCCTCGACGTAACTCCTCATAAAATAAAGATCAAACTTCAAACTGGTAAGTTCTCGTTTAATCTTACTATTCTTTTTAAAAGAATGGAAACTAATAACATCTGATGCATATATATTGTGCAGTTTTATGGGGTTTAGAATTGAATTTTACCAAAATGAAAATCCCCCTACACAACATACTCCAAAAAGAATATATTCCTTCTCCAAAGAGGATGAGAAGAATTCAAATAGAAGATTTTGAGTAAAAAAGGGGTAATACAGAAAACAACTTATCAAAACCATCAGTTT
Source organism: Amblyraja radiata (assembly GCF_010909765.2). Lineage (NCBI taxonomy): Eukaryota > Metazoa > Chordata > Chondrichthyes > Rajiformes > Rajidae > Amblyraja > Amblyraja radiata. The sequence continues at coordinate 19,456,103 of NC_045985.1, read as the reverse complement.
GTATCTAGTATTTTCTCTAGAACAAAAAAGGATGGGGGTACTAGAATCATTTTGGACCTCACAAGTCTCAACTCCTTTGTACAGTATAAGGATTTCAAAATGGAGACTTTTACTAATGCTTTGCAATTCATTTCAACAGAATGCTACATGGCAAGCATAGATCTCCAAGATGCTATTATATGAGTCGGCGGAGTTTAGGACCGGGGGAGCCCGGTGCTCAGGACCCGCCGCCGCTGCTGAACCCGCAGGAAGGGAGCTTGTTTCAATCTTTATATTTATATTTTCACAAAAGTAATTTCTGTTCCGTTGCCGGACGCGGTTAACGCGTTAAAATGAACGGATCGACAGACAGACAGCTCTGATTTCAGTTGCTGTTTATTTCACTCTTCCCACATTTACATTCCCCCTGGTTTTATTTCCGCGCTCACTGGGGTTTCACGACGCGGAATTTGGGGATTAAATGGGAGCCGTTCGTTCAGCGCCGACCTGTTGTCCACCGGGTTTCTGCCCCACAGCCCCTGAGCCCCGCTCCTGACGCCGGTCCCGGGACCCGACCCTTTTACACACCCGGAGCGGAACCGGAGCAGATTCTCAGCCACTCGTTTACATCACAAGGCCAGAAGAAAGGATAAAGTTTCCCCGTGAATTTATTCCCAGTGAAGGTGTGGAGATGGGACTTGGTGTCTGCGTCGTAAAACGAAACTGTACCGGACTCGTAACTGAGATAAACTCCCAGCCTCCCAGGGATGGGACGGGCGGGGAGAGGGGATGGAGGGGAGGTGACTGCATCAAACTCGTCACCCTGCCACCTGATGCTCCAGACTCCAGTCTCCGGGGTCGGTGTGACCTCTCCCTCCCTCTCCATAGACTCTGCGGCGACTCCCAGCCTCCAGCGCTGACTCCCCGCCACCTCCACCTCCCAGTAATGTCTCCCCGATGTGAATCCCTCCGATCCCAGCACACACTCCCAGCCTGTAAACCTCTTCCCGGTGTCAGGGAGACTCCTCAAGGTCTCGGTCCATCTCACCCTCTTCCGATCCTCAGACACCTCGAGCTGCGCATGCGCTGTTTCCACATCCAGGGTGACGGAGACTGGGGGGAGAAGCAGAGAATCAGAGAGTCCCCGGGGGTCGGGGGGAGACTCGGGCACAGGCGGGCGGACAACTGGACCCTTGCCCGGGGTTTCACCCACAACAACATTGGATGGACAAGAGACATCTCTCCCGGAGTTTCTCAACCGAGCAGAAGAGGGGGAATTCCGCAGGTTGTCGGGAACGGGAGGGGGCGGTGCGGGGGGGAAATAGTGGAAAATGAGGATGAACGAGATTGCGGGTGGGGATGGAGAAATAAGGCGGGTATTCAAATATCTTGCCAGTAGATGGCGAGGGGGAGACAGATTGGAAGATGAGGGGTCTGGTGTGTGTGGTGATTAGAGGTGGTTAAAGAGGATGTAGGGATGTGGGGTGGAATTGCCGTGATCATACTGAACGGGAGTGGATTGGACAGGCGAGGCAATATGCTACTGTTTACTTGCTTTCTTTAGTGGAGGTGTACAACCAAGAAGACTCTGATCTCAGGCACACAAAATTGCTGGGGAAACTCAGCGGGTGCAGCAGCATCTATGGAGCGAAGGAAATAGGCAACGTTTCGGGCCGAAACCCTTCTTCAGACTCTGATCTCATTGTGAAGCAATATATGAACTTCACTGAGGGACTTGACAATGATTTGCATGCAAGGTTGGTCCAGAAAGCAAAGGCAGGTGGGATCCAAGACGAGTTGGTAAAATGGACCCACAATTGGCTTGGTGGTTGGAGGTAGAAGGTAGCGTAGAAGGATGATTTTTCTGCCTGGAGGTCTGTGACTGGTGGAGTGCAGCAGAGATCGGTGCTGCAACCTTTGCTGTTTATTTTATGTTTTCATGGCTTGGATGTGAATGTAGGAGGTGTGAGTACAAAGTTTGCAGAGAATGGGTAAGGTTGTGGATTGCAAGGAAGTCTGTCAAAGTCTGCAGCAGGATAGAGGCTAGATCAGCGAAACTTTATTTTCACGCAGGGATATAAATACTGGAGGACGCAGTTTTCTTCACACAAAGAGTTGTTAAATCCCTGGAATATTTTGCCAGAAGTGGTGGTGGAATCAGATGTAATCACTACATGTTAAAGGCATTGTGATTTAGGAAACAAGGTGCAGAATAATACGGTTCTAATGTGGGTAAAGGGAATTTGAGTGGCTGGGAAAAAAGGTGGACATGGATGCGATGGGCCAAAGGGCCTGACTATGTAAAGTACAACCCTGGCTCTCTGGCTCCAAGAGCACTGAATGACTGATTATCCACAGCCACCGGGTGTGCGGGGAATTCCAAAGGTTGCCCAGTCTCTGCGTGCAGTAATGTCCCCTTGTCTCTGTCCTAAATGGTCCAGCCTACATTCTGAGAGGGTTCCCGCTGGCTACAGACCCCTCAGACAGGGGAAACATCCTCCCTGCATCCAGCCCACTGAGCAGTGTAGGAACTTTGTATTTCCCAGAGATCTCCTCAAATACAATTGGACTCTCGAGCACACAGGCAGAGTCTACTCAATGTCACCCACACAACAAATATCGTTACGGAACCAAGTATTGTCAATCGTTGCTACACTCGCTCTGTGCAAAGTTTATCTTTGTATAAGTAGAAAAAAAACATAAGACAGGAAGAAAATAGGTGCGGAGTAGGCTCCACCTCTCAGGCCTATCCTCTGTTCAATGTGATAATGGCTGAACGAAGCTGGCTCCAGTTCTTCTTCAGTGTGACTTACCCATCACCCTCAGTTTAATGATCTTTCCAATATCCAACTATTTTCCCTTCACCTATACCCAGAAACCTGGCCTGTCACCATCAATGACATCACACAATTCCAGATATTTACTGCTATGTTAGAGAAACAACTTCAACCGTCTGCATGGTACGTGGTCTGGATGTTTGGATCAGATCGAATCCAGGAAGGGTTACACAATGGAGCATAACCGTGGCCTGAAGGCAGGAGACAGAGGGTTGGTGGAGGAATGCTTTTCAGACTGGAGGCTCTCGCAAAGGGTGTGCAATAGAGCACGACTCTATCTCCATTGTTGGTCGTTATTTATACGAACGCTTTGTATGAGTATGTGGGTGGCATGTTAGTAGGTTTGTGGAGGACACTAAGATTGGTGGCGTCATGGAGAGTGAAGAAGGTGACCTGAGATGAAATGTGATCTTAATTAGCAGGTTTAATGGGCTGAAGAATGGAAGACGGAATTTTCTAAAGTCGAAACATAGAAAATAGGTGCAGGAGTAGGCCATTCGGCCCTTCAAGCCTGCACCGCCATTCAATATGATCATGGCTGATCATCCAACTCAGTATCCTGTACCTGCCTCTCTCCATACCCCCTCATCCATTTAGCCACAAGGGCCACATCTAACTCCCTCTTAAATATAGCCAATGAACTGGCCTGAACCACCCTCTGTGGCAGAGAATTCCAGAGATTCACCACTCTCTGTGAGAAAAATGTTTTCCTCATCTCGGTCCTAAAATATTTCCCCCTTATCCTTAAACTGTGACCCCTTGTTCTGGACTTCCCCAACATCGGGAACAATCTTCCTGCATCTAGCCTGTGCAACCCCTTAAGAATTTTGTAAGTTTCTATAAGATCCCCCCTCAATCTTCTAACCGAGTCTATCCAGTCTTTCTTCATATGAAAGTCCTGACATCCCAGGAATCCGTCTGGTGAACCTTCTCTGTACTCCCTCTATGGCAAGAATGTCCTTCCTCAGATTATGTGACCAAAACTGTACACAATACTCCAGGTGTGGTCTCATCAAGTCCCTGTACAACTGCAGTAGAACCTCCCTGCTCCTATACTCAAATCCTTTTGCTATGAATGCTAAGGATTGAGGGCATCAGTTTAAGGTGAGATGGTAAAGTTGGAAAAGGCATTGAAGGTCACTGTTTTCCGGCAGAGGATGGTAGAGAGATAGAACAAGATGCCAGAGGTGGAGGCGAGTACAATTACTGCGTAATGTTTACATTTGTGGTACTTAAAGGTGTAATCAATAAGAAGAATGGAAACTGAACAAGTTTTACCTCGCTGAATGGCACAAGTTTCTCTCCACAGCGTGTTGAACTCAAAGTGGTGATGAATCTTTTCAATCGGCAAGGCACCATCTGTCACTGACAATGTATGAACTTCATCACTAACCCTGCAAATATTTAACAGCTGGTTAGAATCTGATCTTCAACAATTTCGGAGCTGTTCTACAAAAACATGCAGCGCTTCAATCAAGAGCCGTCCTACCTTGTTCTGCGACCAGCTGCCTCCTGAAAGAAATAAGACACACGTCTGAATAACCGACACAGAACATCCACATCCCGACAGCAGAAATGGCACGCAAATTGCCACAAGATTCCTATTAACCAACTCTTATTGCGGCAGCCACACAGACATATAAATAATATTTCCGTCGGGACAAATAACCACGGGCGGGGGGGGAACACAAGGAACGTACATGAAAATGATGCCATCATTCAGAGGGTGCAAGTTACGGGATAGAATGAGAAGGTGGTGGGTGTTATCTGAAGAAGATGTCAGGGAATGAAGGAATGGGGTGATTTAAGATTATCTATGGATTTAAATGGGTGGGGGACAAATAGTATTGCTACTTTTAGGGGAGTGGGAGATTGCAACCTGTTTCGATGAATGCAATCAACCTGGCGTGCACAATGAATTATGATCAAATAGAACAAGTTGTCCTACATCTTTAGGCTGTGCACGCCATACGCAAGAAGAAGCAGCTACTTTTAGGGAGACCAAAATTCAAAGATGAAATATGTGATGGCCTTTAATAAATCCCATTAGTCATGCAGCAAAGGGAACGTGGAACTCATTCGCACAAAAGAGGCCGAAGCCAATATTGGAGATATATTGAAGGGGGAGTAGGATAAGCACAAGAGATTTCCCCCTGTTGCCCCAATCCCTGCATGTTCAATTCATGGATGCCAGATGATAAATGATGATGTGTGCGCCACATTCCAGAATAATATTAATCCCCACAATGTGGTCATGGCTAATCTTGCCCAGGACAGAACTCCCCTGTTTTTCCCCATTCCCCTCATGTTCAATTCCTGGAATTTTCAAAAAAAAGTCCCTCCTTCTGGTTCAAATACTGCTAACAGTTTCAATCCCCAAAGTCTCTGGGTTGGAGAATTCCAGAGATTCACTGCTCTCCATCCAGTCGTGGACCTTTGGGACAATGGTAAAACGACTCTTCATTCTTTTAAACTGCAAGGAATATCGATCCAACCTCGATAAGCCCTGCTGATGAGACAAGCCCCTCATCCTGCAATTATCCTGGTGATTCACTTCCGTGTTGCCTCCAATGCTGTAATATAATTTCATGGTTAAGGTCATGAAATCTACGCAAAATGCTCTCGATGTGGCTCGGATAATTGTGACATCCCCCCCCCCCTACAAGATTCTACCAGTATATGACCAGCAGAAGAATAACCGGGGGAGAATATTCCCCTTCGAGAGCAAAAGGATAACTAGGGATAGAACAGGTCCAATTAAGTGCTGTTAAGGAGGACAAATTCCAATGTGTATCCTAGGCTAAAATCATTTGACTGCCTTCACGGGGATGTTCTAACACCACAACTCCTTTTCCTCTAATGCTGACCATACAGAAGACTTTCCCCGTGGTCTTATGATTCCTGCAGATTTTCCTTCTTTTCGGGGAAATATTACACGTTCACGAACTCAGTGACAAGATCACAGCGACTCTTTCTCAAGGAGTTTGCAGCCTGTTCCGAGATCCCATAGTTTATGCAGGAGGCCATTTAGTTTGGGAACAACAGCAGCCCATCGCTGGAACAGATGGAACATTGACCCCGCTCTGAATTACTGGAAAATGATGCATTAATTTCAGAAATGTCCCCCACCATGTTGTTTTTTTTTTTTGTTTTTTTTATTTATTAGAAGTAGACATATTATAAAATGTAGTTACATATTATAGTATAAAATAACTTTTCATATACGTCAGTCATACATTATTAAAATTTTCCATTATCAATTACTTCTGCTTCTAGTATTTTTATTTTTTATAGAAAGCGAGAAAAAGAGAGGGTAGAAAGTTACAAATAAAAAAGAAAGCAAAAAAAAAAAAAAACACAACAGAAAAACAAGGGAGGTGGAATGGGTTACCTGTAATACATCAATGGAGATAGGTTCGTAGGTTATAAAGTATAGCTTTTCATCTGTTCCTGAGTTCAAGTTTCAGCTGGGTCCTCGTGCTGTGCCAATCTATCCCTTCAGATAGTTAATGAATGGAGCCCAAATTTTATGGAAAAGATCTTGTTTGTCCATTAAGACAAGTCTAATTCTTTCTAAGTATAGGGTCTCCGACATTTCCGTAATCCACATTTTAATTGTGGGGGTTGTAGGGCCTTTCCAAAATTTTAATATTAATTTTTTTCCGGTTATTATACTGTAATTGAGGAAGTTTCTTTGGTTTGTTGTGAGTGTTAAGCTTTGTTCTGATATTCCAAGTATTATTAATTTTGTGTCTGGGTCCAGTTTTGTATTAATAACTTCTGAAGTTATTTCAAAAATATCTGTCCAGAAATGTTTAAGTTTTATACAGTTTGCAAACGTATGTGTTAAATTAGCCTCTAAATGTAGACATTTATCACAAATAGGAGAGATTTGTGGGAAGATTCTATTTAGTTTTATTTTAGAGAAGTGTAGTCTATGTAAGACCTTGAATTGTATTAAAGTATGTCTGGCATTTAATGAACATTGATGTATTTGTTGTAAACTTTCGTCCCACATATCTTTCGTGATAGGATGACCTATTTCATTTTCCCATTTGTATCTATATGGTTCGGTCGGTGGTACCTCGTTATTTAGTAGGGTGTTATAAATATAAGCTATTAGTTTTTCAGTATTAGGATGCTTGTTCAGACATTCATCAAGAATTTCTGATTCCCTATTCCTGTAAACTTGTGTATTAGATTTAACATAATCTCTAATTTGTAGATATCTGAAGAAATTATTTGAGTGCAGTCCATAATTCTGTTGTAACTCTTGAAATGAAAGAAAAGTACCTTTCCCATAAAGATGTCCTATATTTTTGATTCCATGATATTTCCATTGTGTGAAACCTTTGTCCATAAAGGATGATTTGAATAAAGGATTATTTACAATGGGAAGGCAGAGTGGTATATTATTCAATTTTAAATCTTTTTTTATTTGTTTCCAAATTCGTATTCCACTATGTATTATGGGGTTTTCTTTATAGGTTTTTTTGTGCAGTTTTGTGGGGGCAAATATGATCGGTCCAATTTCAAAAGGTAGACAGTCTTCCTTTTCCATCATTAGCCAATCTGGTTGTTGATCCATTTCTTCCAGCCAAAAATTCATGTTTTTAATATGGACTGCCCAAAAATAAAATAAGAAATTTGGCAAAGCCAGACCTCCATTTATCTTTGATTTACATAAATGTTTTTTACTTATTCTATGATTCTTATAATCCCAGACAAAACTTGTAATAATGGAATCGACTTTTTTGAAAAAAGTTTTTGGGATATATATCGGAATTAATTGAAGTAGGTACAGCAGTTGCGGTAAAAAAATCATTTTTATAGCATTAATTCTCCCAAGCATTGAAATGGGGAGTGTTTTCCAGTATTGAATATTCTTATGTAGTTTATTCAGTAAGGGTGGGAAATTTAGTTTAAATAAAGAGGTATATGTCTTAGTTACATAGATTCCTAAGTATTTAAATTTATCTTTAACTATTTTAAAAGGGGATTGTTGTATTGTATGTAAATTGAATTTTGTTATTGGCATGATTTCGCTTTTATTCCAATTGATTCTATATCCCGAAAACTGACCAAATTGAGTTATTAGATTTAATAGGTTTGGAATACTAGTTTCTAATTTTGTAATATATATTAGTATATCATCTGCATATAAGGAGATTTTATTCCTTGTGTCTCTAGTATTGTATCCAAATATTCCTGGATGGTTTCTAACGCTTTCTGCTAGGAGTTCGATTGCAAGAGCAAATAATAGTGGGGATAGTGAGCATCCTTGTCTACAGCCTCTAGAGAGATTAAATTTAGTTGATAACATTTTGTTTGTTACTATTCTAGCTGTTGGGTTAGAATATAACAATTTAACCCATGTACAGTACTTCTCTCCTAGTTGAAATTTTTCCATTACCGAAAATAAATATGGCCATTCTACCTGGTCAAATGCTTTTTCAGCATCTAACGAGATAATTGCTAGCTCTGCGTTAGGGATTCTATTGGAGTATATAATATTAAATAATCTTGTCAGATTAAAAAATGAATACCGTTTGGGGATAAACCCTGTTTGGTCGGGATCTATTAATTTGCTGATCACTAAGCTCAATCTATTAGATAGAATCTTAGTTAATATTTTCTGATCAGTATTTAAGAGGGCTATAGCTCTGTATGAACCTGGGTCTTCAAGATCCTTGTCCGTTTTTGGTATAAGTATGATTGTAGATTCATTTAGAATTTCTGGGAGTTTCTGTTGAGTATAGCGTATTTGTACATTGTCTGTAGGCGTGGGGAAAGCAAATCATATTGTTTTTTATAAAATTCCGAATTTAGACCATCGGGTCCTGCCGACTTTCCGTTTTTTAAGGACTTTATTGATTCTTCAATGTCTTTTATCGTAATTTCAGCCCCTAGCAATTCTCTCTCTTTCTGATCTAGACCCGCAAACTTACAATTCTGTAAAAATGTTTCCATTCCCGTTGATTGTTCTGTTATTTTAGATGAATACAATTTTTGGTAGTATTGTAGAAATCTATCATTAATATCTTTAGGCAGTGTTAATGTTTCTCCCTTATCTGTTCTAATTTTGTATATTGTTTTTTCCCCGTCCAATTTGCGAAGTTGACGCGCTAATAGTTTTTGTGGTTTGTCACCAAATTCAAAATTTAATTGTTTTGTATGTTGATAAAGGTTTATAACTTGGTCTGAACAAATCTTGTTTAATTTATATTTCAATACTGCAATTTTATTGTGTTTTATCGTGGATGGTGCTGCTGCATTTTCTGTGTCTAATTGCTTTATTTCCATTTCCAGTTTCTGTTGTTTGGCCCTATTCTCTTTATTAAAAAATGATTGGGAAGAAATTAATGCTCCTCGTACAAATGCTTTAAATGGTTCCCAAAGAAGGTTCCCAGAGATTTCAGGGCTATCGTTAGCCTCAAAAAACATTTTAATCTGTTTTACTAGATATTCATTACATGATTTATCTTTTAAGATTTGGGGATTAAATCTCCATTGTGACTGTGTCTCTGCCATTCCGTTTGCTTTGATCATAAATGTTAATGGGGCGTGGTCTGAGATTATGATGTTATGATATTGTGAGTTATAGGTGAATGGGATAAGTTTTGAATCTACTAAAAAATAGTCTATCCTTGAGAAAGTTTTATGTACTGGTGAGTAAAATGAATATTCTCGGCCCGATGGATTTTCAATTCTCCAAACGTCCTTAATATTAGTAGTATTAATGTATGAATTTAAAAATTCACTTGATCGAGATTTTAGTTTTCTTTGAGTTGATGATCTATCCAAACAAGCATCCAATGTACAATTTAAATCTCCACCGATTATTAAGTTTTGTTGTGTACCTTCCGGGATATTGTTAAGAATTCTCTTAAAAAACAGAGGGCTATCAAAATTTGGTCCATACACATTGAGGAGAGTCACCTTTTTTAAGTATAACTCCCCTATTATTACAATATATCTGCCTTCAATGTCTTCTATCGTTGATATATGTTTAAAGGGTATACCTTTACGAATTAATATTGCAACACCTCTTGATTTATGTGAGAATGAAGAATGGTACGCTTTAGCAATCCATTTTGCTTTCAATCTGTGTTGTGCTTCCTTTTTAAGATGTGTCTCCTGGAGAAATATTATATCTGTTTTCAATGATTTTAAATGAGCTAACACTTTGCCTCTCTTGATAGGTTCATTAATTCCCTTAACATTCCAACTACAGAATTTAATTCCCTCACCCCCAATTTTTATATTCATGTCTTGCATCTTGTGATTAAGTGGTAGAGCAGATGATTCAGCACACTCAACCCTACCTTATACTTGAACTTCAGGTAGATGAATTTTAGGTCACGTCTGTTTTCCATCCGAACGTATCTCCTTAAATAAAATATGCAATTCCATTCCAAATACAAAATATAATGTGATATAAGATAAAAAAAGGTGATAGCTAATAGGGTTAGTAAAGTGTGGAAAGTAAAAACGAAAAGCAACTACAACTACAATTAGTGCAGTTAGTGATAGCCACCCTAATGTGGCTAAGCATCTATGGACTTCCGTAGCTTTTGGTTTATAAAAATACTAGCTCCGTACTTTCCTTGAAAGGAAAGTTTCCAATTCGATGCATACAATTTGTGGGGGGGAAAGAAATATTGATTATATTCCATTGATGGTATAATTAGTAGTCTCAAATTGAAATATTAGTTTTGTATAATATAAACATTTATCAAAGAATAATCAAAAACGAAAACATCAGAGAGAGGGCAAACATTTCTCATTATAAAATACCTGAATCAAACTTTACTTATATTTCATACTTTTAATTAATTCTTAAATAATCTAAATAATCTTATTATCATTAGTTAGTGTTAGTTAATTTAAATGGGTGGGGGACAAATAGTATTGCTACTTTTAGGGGAGTGGGAGATTGCAACCTGTTTCGATGAATGCAATCAACCTGGCGTGCACAATGAATTATGATCAAATAGAACAAGTTGTCCTACAACTTTAGGCTGTGCACGCCATACGCAAGAAGAAGCAGCTACTTTTAGGGAGACCAAAATTCAAAGATGAAATATGTGATGGCCTTTAATAAATCCCATTAGTCATGCAGCAAAGGGAACATGGAACTCATTCGCACAAAAGAGGCCGAAGCCAATATTGGAGATATATTGAAGGGGGAGTAGGATAAGCACAAGAGATTTCCCCCTGTTGCCCCATTCCCTGCATGTTCAATTCATGGATGACAGATGATAAATGATGATGTGTGTGCCACATTCTAGAATAATATTAATCCCCACAATGTGGTCATGGCTAATCTTGCCCAGGACAGAACTCCCCCTTTTTTCCCCATTCCCCTCATGTTCAATTCCTGGAATTTTCAAAAAAAAAGTCTCTCCTTCTGGTTCAAATACTGCTAACAGTTTCAATCCCCAAAGTCTCTGGGTTGGAGAATTCCAGAGATTCACTGCTCTCCATCCAGTCGTGGACCTTGGGGACAATGGTAAAACGACTCTTCATTCTTTTAAACTGCAAGGAATATCGATCCAACCTCGATAAGCCCTGCTGATGAGACAAGCCCCTCATCCTGCAATTATCCTGGTGATTCACTTCCGTGTTGCCTCCAATGCTGTAATATAATTTCATGGTTAAGGTCATGAAATCTACGCAAAATGCTCTCGATGTGGCTCGGATAATTGTGACATCCCCCCCCCCCCCACAAGATTCTACCAGTATATGACCAGCAGAAGAATAACCGGGGGAGAATATTCCCCTTCGAGAGCAAAAGGATAACTAGGGATAGAACAGGTCCAATTAAATGCTGTTAAGGAGGACAAATTCCAATGTGTATCCTAGGCTAAAATCATTCGACTGCCTTCACGGGGATGTTCTAACACCACAAACTCCTTTTCCAATAATGCTGACCATACAGAAGACTTTCCCCGTGGTCTTATGATTCCTGCAGATTTTCCTTCTTATCGGGGAAATATTACACGTTCACGAACTCAGTGACGAGATCACAGCGACTCTTTCTCAAGGAGTTTGCAGCCTGTTACGAGATCCCATAGTTTATGCAGGAGGCCATTTAGTTTGGGAACAACAGCAGCACATCTCTGGAACAGATGGAACATTGACCCAGCTCTGAATTACTGGTACATGATGCATTAATTTCAGAAATATCACCCACTATGTTGTGACTGTGCAGTTTCACTTCGCCTAACTGTAGTGTAACCCCTTACCTTCAGAAATATCCCGTTGTCTTTTTGATCTATCTGTTCCTGCAACGTTGAGAGTTCCTTTTGGATGGAATTTAAATTTGCTTGAATCTCTTGAAGCCGTTTCTCCATTGCGTTCCGAATTTTCTCCTCTTCTTCCCGGATATCTGCGAGTACACGCCGCTCTTTCTCAGTGAAAATCTGGTACAGTTCAGCAAACTGGGATGTGATCTGTGTCTGAAGGTTGTGTGACTCTTCCTGTGGAATGAAAGGTGAAAATCAATATATAATGTGATTGTATTGTGTTTCCTAACGATATGCGAGGGGGTAGTTGGCCAATCAACCTTGTGGCATGGAGCACAGAAATAAGCCATTTGGCCCAACATGTCCAATGAGTTCCATAGATTAATTACCCTCTGACAAAATAAGTTTAGGATGTCTTTTAGTTTAGAAATAACGCGGGAAGAGGCCCTTCGGCCCATTGAGTCCGCGCCGACCAGCAATCCCCACACATTAACAATTTTTACATTTACCAAGGCAATTAACCTACAAACCTTTGGAGTGTGGGAGGTGACTGAAGATCTCAGAGAAAACGTCACGGGGAGAACGTACAAACTCCATACAGACAGCACCCGTAGTGGGGATCCAACCCGGGTCTCCGGCGCTGCATTCGCTGTCAGGCAGCGCCACCGTGACCGCTTTTCTAAGTTTCCCTTCACCTCCTTTCTAAAAGAGCGCCCTTTAATTCTGAGGCTGTAACCTCTGGTCCTACAGTCCCACCAGTGGAAACATCCTTTCCACATCCACTCTATCTACAGTCAGTACCTGCCCGCCCAGTCTCTATCTCTATAGCTCCAACCCTCAGCTCTTGTGCTGTATAGAGGTGTCCTGACGTTACATGCATCACATTGATGAAAACTACACAAGATCAGGAAATCGAAATTGGAAAACCTCACCAGAACAACGGAAATCTTCTCTTTCTGTTGCTGCTCCATTTGCTCGATCTCTGATTTCTTTTTTGTGAGAGATTCGAAGGAAGATTTCACCTGATCCTGGAGTTGGGTTTCAGATCAGAGAAGAAAAATGTCAGAAAATAAACAAAACATGACACAATGATGTGATCAGAATCGGTTTGCTTTTACCTTGTAGGTTTCAACAGCTTCTTTAACCGGCATGAAGTTGTGAGTCTTGTGTTCCCGCCCATCTCGACAAACCAGGCAGATCAGCTTCTTGTCAGTTTCACAAAACAGCTTCAGTTCTTCCTGATGTTCCTCGCACTGAAGTTTACTTTCCTTCTCTGTCTGATACAGGCTCAGTGTTCGAGCTTTCTCAGACAGTCTCGCCAAGGCCCGATTCACCCTGAGGGTGCGGTCTGTAAACTCCTCTCTACATTCCGGGCAGGAGTTTCTCCCCTCCCTGTCCCAACTCTGTGTGATGCAGGAGCGGCAGAAGTAGTGCCCGCACTCCAGTGACACCGGATCGGTGAAGAAATCCAGGCAGATGGGACAAACTACCTCCTCGGTTAAATTCTCGAACCTGTCTTTCGAAGCCATTTTAACCTCCACTTCCTGGTTCAAAGTGTTTTCCACTGCGCGCGCTGCCGTCCCGGGCAATGAATGTTATTGGGCTGCAAGTGTTCAGTGTTCAGTGTCCTGGCCACTCCCAACTAATCTCACACGAGGGAGGGGTCAGTTAGGCATTAAACCGGCCTGAAGTGAGACGAAAGCGGAGACGAAAGATTGCCCTGGGATTGTCTAAGGCAGGGCAGAAAGGAACAGGGACCAGCGCTAAACAAAGATCCTATAGGATCTTTGGCGCTAAGGAGGTGTAACTGAGGAGGCGTTGCCCCTGTTGGGCAGTGGAACCCGCAGCCCGCATCTCCGTTCACAGCCCGGGATCAGCATGGAAGTAAACATATTTTAATCCACATCAGTGCACTCGTCTCTCACGCTCCAGTCTTCAGATGCATCTATATTTGGAGAAACCGTGCATCATTTCATATTAAGGATGGTCAGTTTGGAGTAACATGTTCAGTATTGTTCACTCTGCTGTGTGAAGAATGTGGATAAACTGGAAAGGGTGTAGACAATATTGATGAGGATGTTGCCTGGGCCTGAGGGCCTCACTAGAGGGAGAGGTTGGGCAGACTAGGACCTTATACCCTGGAACGCAGTGGGATGAGGGGTGATCTTATAGAGGTGTGGAAGCTCATGACGGGAATAATCCCGGCTTTAACCCAAGGGCCGCAATCCAATAGGAAGTGGTGAACTCGAGGCATCAACTGGAGGTTGGGGTGCGGTGACGAGGCACGGATTTAGTTACCGAACGAGGAATCCACTGGCACAAACCAGGGACACAATTTGAAGTATTTCCCCCCACCTTAAATACAGTTCATCACCTCACATTCTTGAAATAAATAAACTGTCTGAAATACAATGACCGCAACCACTCTCATTTTGTTTAAGATTCATCTCGTTCAAAGTGGTTGAAGATCAAATGCCTTTGGAATTGTCCGAGCGATCAACTTAGAGGGCAATTAGTGATGTGCAATAAATGCTGGTCTTGCAGCGACATCTACATCCTGATACATTGATCACCTACTGACATTAGTTCCTTAATAAGAAGGTTGGGTTTTGTTTATTAAGAACAGTATTGTATTAACTCGTGAAGTTGATGAAAAACAATGTAAATAATAGCACAATGTATTACTCAAGTTAGACAACCAGGTAGCTCTTGAGGTCTCTCCTGTTCGTTTCTCTCGTCATGCCGGATTGTGTCTCAGTCACCGCCGCTGCTCCCACGTCGATGCCGGCCTCCAGCATCGCAATCTGTTCATTCTCTCTGCCCCAGATTCACCATCCCCACGGGCAATGGGTTCATATATCGGCCGATTCCGCAGTATCGGGTTTTACCAGCAGGTGGGGACCCTGCGCCGCGCAAGCATTTAGACAGCTCGGTGGTGGACACACATGCTGGTGAAACTCAGCGGGTGAGGCAGTCTGAAGAAGGGTCTCGACCCGAAACGTCACCTATTCCTTCGCTCCATAGATGCTGCTCATCCGCTGAGTTTCTCCAGCATTTTTGTCTACCCTCGATTTTTCCAGCATCTGCAGTTCTTTCTTAAACATTTAGACAGCTCGGCATCAGTTGAAAGCGGCTCTGCAGCGAACTTGATTTCCTGACATGCATGAGGTTGTGTGCACGACATTTGTACTAAACCTTCTTGACGTGCTGCATAGTTTTAAACCATATTCTGCTATTTGGAAGTTCTACGAGCATGCGATGTGTTTAATGTAATAATGGATAATGCTTGCTTCATCGTTGTTGATGTCCAGAATTCACTGTGACACAAGAGTCAGCAGATGCCGCACATGCGTGAGGTGGAAAAGTGGAGAGACCCTCAATGCAGGGGCCACACAGTTTAAGAATAAGGGGTAGGCCAGTTAGAACGGAGATGAGGAAACACTTTTTTCACACAGAGAAACATAGGAAGAGGTGCAGGAGTAGGCCATTCGGTCCTTCGAGCCTGCACCGCCATTCAATATGATCATGGCTGATCATCCAACTCAGTATCCTGTACCTGCCTTCTCTCCATACCCCCTGATCCCTTTAGCCACAAGGGCCACATCTAACTCCCTCTTAAATATAGCCAATGAACTGGCCTCAACTACTTTCTGTGACAGAGAATTCCACAGATTCACCACTCTCTGTGTAAAAAATAATTTTCTCATCTCGGCCCTAAAATACTTCCCTCTTATCCTCAAACTGTGACCCTTAGTTCTGGACTTCCCCAACATCGGGAACAATTTTCCTGCATCTAGCCTTTCCAACCCCTTAAGAATATTGTACGTTTCAATAAGATCCCCCCTCAATCTTCTAAATTCTAGCGAATACAAGCCGAGTCTATCGAGTCTTTCTTCATATGAAAGTCCTGACATCCCAGGAATCAGTCTGGCGAACCTTCTCTGTACTCCCTCTATGGCAAGAATGTCCTTCCTCAGATTAGGAGACCAAAACTGTACGCAATACTCCAGGTGTGGTCTCACCAAGACCATGTACAACTGCAGTAGAACCTCCCTGCTCCTATACTCAAATCTGTGAGTTGTGAATCTGTGGAATTCTCTACCTCAGAAGGCAGTGGAGACTAATACAGGATCGAACCCGGGTCTCTGACGCTGTGAGGTAGTAACTACCGCTGCACCACCGTTCATTATGACTTTAAGATAGATTTGGACAGATATACAGAGACATTGTTGATGCAAACAGCATAAGCTTTATTGAAAGTTGTGCAGTGGAAGCAGAGTTTGGTCAGTATCGGGGGGCACGCGTTGGTCTTGAGAAGCCAACAGCGGCCGAAACAATCGAACCCCATTCCGCCCCAAAGGATCAAGCATGGTTAGTCTGCGCGCTGGCTGAGAAGGTCGTCCAACAATCTGCCGACTGCCCAGAGGTTCGGGGAGGACCCGTGCGGTCAGGCAGGGGGAGGAGGTGGTGGCACCTTAATGGACCTCACGTCCCAGGTGGTGACAGGGTTGGGCCCAGGTTCCCATTGAAATCCAGGCGCCAAGGAGTGAAGTGTTACAGAGTCCAGGGGTGACGTCAGGAAAGTCCAAGCAATCTGGGAGAAATGGGAATGTCCAAGGAGCAATGTCCAAGGAATCGAGGAGGAATCTTCAGAAGGTCCAAGCAGTCTAAGAGGAAGGTATGGAATGTCCAAGAAATCTCGGAGGAATGTTCTACTTCCAAGTATTCTAAGAGGAAGTGTTTAAGAAGGAACTGCAGATGCTGGAAAATCGAAGGTACACAAAAAAGCTGGAGAAACTCAGCGGGTGCAGCAGCATCTATGGAGCGAAGGAAATAGGCAACGTTTCGGGCCGAAACCCTTCTTCAGACTGATCGGGGGTGGGGAAAAGAACGGAAAAAGGAGGAGGAGCCCGAAGGCTGGGGGATGGAAGGAGACAGCAGGAGGGCTGAGGAAGGGGAGGAGACAGCAAGGACTAGAGGGGGCAGTTAGAGAGGAGGTTGTGGAACTGTCTCCGGAGAGAGGAGGAGAACTTCTTCAAGGCAGGCATACCTTGAAGAGATTTCGCAGTGGAGTAGACAAAGTGTTTAAGATGCTGGAAAATCGAAGGTACACAAAAAGGCTGGAGAAACTCAGCGGGTGCAGCAGCATCTATGGAGTTTAAGAAGGAACTAAGAGGAAGGTTGGGAATGTCCAAGGTATGGAGGAGGAGTTCAGGAGGAGTGTGCAGGGAGTCTTGGAGAAATGTCAGGAATGTACCAGGATGAATGTGATCAGGGTCTCCTGGTCTCAGGTTTATTGGTCTCACGTTTGTTGACCCTGGGGCGGGTAGACCTCTCCTCTTGCATAGTGTCACTCGGGGTGCCACCAGACTGGAGGTGGGCAGTGATGGCCTGGGTCTTCTCGTGGCTCCGCACCTTCTCTCTGTCTGGGTCTGATGTTCTGGGTCACAGCGCAGCCACTGCGAGATATCCGGGCAGGAGATGTTGCACGGAGAGCCGGCGCTCGATGTTGTGGGGAGGACAGCCGACAGACGATGGTGGCGGAGAGCCGGCGTCTGTGAGCAGTTTAGCAGCGAGGGAAAGCGGGCGTAGCGTGAAGCGAAGCCGTGATTCTCCGCCCGTGAGTCCGCCCGCGCCTGGCACATGGGATGGGGCAGTTGGAGTTTCCAGTCGCGATGAACCAGATCTCTCTGTTGGACGGTCAAACAAAAACAGCTTAGACCTCGTGTGCAGGAAAGAGCTGCGGGTGCTGGTTTAAATCAAAGATAGACACAAAATGTCTGGAGAGAAGGAATGGGTGACGTTTCGGGTCGAGACCCTTCTTCAGACTTGGTCACCCATTCCTTCTCTCCAGAGATGCTGCGTGTCCCGCTGAGTTACTCCAGCATTTTGTGTCTATCTTCAGCTTAGACCTCATGTTCCTCAGAGTAAACGCAGAAAGAAGGCGCAGGAGAAGGCCATTCGGCCCTTCAAGCTAGCACTGCCGCATCATGGCTGATCATCCAAAATCAGTACCCTCTCTCCTCTTCCTCCCTCTCTCCTCTCTCCCCCACCCTCTCTCCTCTCTCTCACCCACCATCGCTCCTCTCTCTTCCCCACCCTCCCCCACCCCCTCTTTCTCCCTCTCTCCTCTCTCCCCCACCCTCTCTCCCCTCTCTCACCCACCTTCGCTCCTCTCTCTTCCCCACCCTCTCCACCGCCCCCTCTTTCTCTCTCTCTGCACTCTCCCACACCCTCTCTCCACTCTCCCACACCCTCTCTCCTCCACACCCTCTCTCTCTCTCTCCACTCTCCCCCACCCTCTCTCTCCCCCACCCTCCTCCACTGTCTCCCCGTGTCTCTCCCCACCCTCTCCACCCCACCTTCCTCCTCATCTGGCTGTACTTTCTGTGCAGCGCCTCCTCCTCCTCCTCGCTCAGCGCTCCAGGGAAATCCTCCATCGCTGCTCCTCCGCTCCCCGATGACGTCACCCATGGGGGCGGCCATCTTTGGTACAGGCACGAATGTCACTGAACTGATGGGGATTTCGCAGTTGGAGGAGAACTTCAAAGTATTCTTTAAAAAATATATTTTTTATTTTATTAGAAGCAAGTACAATCATATGGCACCAAAGTGCCCAATATATGTTTTCATATTACATTTTATGTACAGCTTCTTATTTTTTTTTTTGTTATAATAAAGAAAAGTAAGAATAAGAAAAATAAATTAGATTGTAAAGGATAGAAAGGCGTGAGATATATAGTGTGTGAAGAAAAAGAAAAAAGACGAATGAGTAAAGAAAGTTGAGGAAAAGAAAATAGAAAAAAGAGAATAAGACATAAAAAATAAAATACAAAAAAGGTAAGGAGATCATTGTTTATAATCTTGACCATCCCTCGTCCAGTCCTGAAACAGTTAGCTTTTACAGTTCCTTCGCTCCACAGATGCTGCTGCACCCGCTGAGTTTCTCCAGCATTTTTGTGTACCTTCGATTTTCCAGCATCTGCAGTTCCTTCTTGAAAGCTTTTACAAAAGGGTGATTTCACGAAAGGTCACTGGATCATAGTTCCTCGCCCACGTGACCGCAAAACCAACTGGGGTACAAACGTCACTTCCAGTACATGTTATTGATGCTAGAAACGCGAACTTCCAACCCTGTTAAAAACCGCGAAAACGGCCCGTTTTTGAGCTGTAAATAACTGTGCCAGTCGGGGTGATGGTGAGACACAGTTATCTTACTTTAGAGTCCAGAAGATAAAGAAAAACGAAGGTAAATACAAGAGGGAGCTGCAGGGAAAATAACAGCGGAAGTTGTTGGCCGGGCAGATATAAAGATCGAAAATATAGGGAATTATCGCGTTTGCTCGCTGCATTTCATCAAAACATCAATAATGCCTTGATGAAGGGCGGCCATCTTTGTTAGGGGCACTAATGTCCCTGGGAGAGCGGCCATCTTTGTTAAGGGCACTAATGTCCCTGTACACCAGGGGGGGGGGGGGCGGCCATCTTTGTTAAGGGCGGCTCTGCCCATTCGTTCCCATTATCGCCGCTTCCCTCCGCCATTTTTGTTGTGGGCAGTGAAACAACTTAAAATAATTTTAAAAGAGGATGAAATCTTTGCAAAGGGAACATCTAATCTGTCTTGAAGTCGCCGTGGAGAGACGTTTGTTTCTGTCTGGCGCTGGGATGTTGTGGTTAAAGGCAGGAGGAGGTCGTGAACCATCTGGGGGATGAAAGGTCATCTGTGGTTGCCTGGAGCTGGAGAGACTGAGTGAGAAAATAGAGAGAGAGAGAGATAGACACACACACAGGCAGAGACAGAGAGAGGGACAGAGATATCCAGGCTACGGTATGTGACTTTTTAAAAAAAAATTCACATTGATTGCCATTACAGACTGAGGGGCTGAGGGCTCTTTTACTCTTATTTCCTTATGTACTTTTTTCACAGTGTACATCATCTTAAGCTCATCACCGACACCGACATGATCAAGTTCAAGTCCAAGTGAGTTTATTGTCATGTGTCCCTGTATAGGACAATTAAATTATTGCTTTGCTTCAGCACAACAGAACATTGTAGGCATTGACTACAAAACAGATCAGTGTGTCCATATACCATTATATAAATATATACACACATGAATAAATAAACTGATCAAGTGCAAAATGACAGATAATGGGTTATTAATATTCAGAGTTTTCTCCGAACCAGGTTTAATAGCCTGATGGCTGTGGGGAAGTAGCTATTCCTGAACCTGGTTGTTGCAGTCTTCAGGCTCCTGTACCTTCTACCTGAAGGTAGCAGGGAGATGAGTGTGTGGCCAGGATGGTGTGGGTCTTTGATGATACTGCCAGCCTTTTTGAGGCAGCGACTGCGATAAATCCCCTCGATGGAAGGAAGGGCAGAGCCGATGATGGACTGGGCAGTGTTTACTACTTTTTGTAGTCTTTTCCGCTCCGGGGCGCTCAAATTGCCGAACCAAGCCACAATGCAATCGGTCAGCATGCTCTCTACTGTGCACCTGTAGAAGTTAGAGAGAGTCCTCCTTGACAAACCGACTCTCCGTAATGTTCTCAGGAAGTAGAGGCGCTGATGAGCTTTCTTGATAATTGCATTAGTGTTCTCGGACCAGGAGAGATCTTCAGAGATGTGCACGCCCAGGAATTTGAAGCTCTTGACCCTTTCATTGGTTCATTGGTTCTGTCTGGTCTAATTATTTTACTCGCTGAATCTGAATCTCAATCCACAGGAGCGGATTAAAACATCCTTAGAGACTCTCACAAAAGATAAATCAGCGGGGGAGCAAATGGAGCAGCAACAGAAACAGAAGATTTCTGGAGTTCGGGTAAAGTTTCCAGTTTCCCTTATCTGATCTTGTGCTATTGTCTTAGATTCCAGGTTCGATATTATTGATCTTCATCTTTCATTTGACAGGAACAGTCACAGAACCTGTTGACCTACATCACATCGTTATTTGCTGAACTGCACCAGATTCTCAATGAGAAAGAGCGGCGCTTTCACAAGGAACTCCGGGAAGAAGAGGCGAGCGTTCTAAACCCAATGGAGAATAATCTATGAGAGATTCAAAAGAAGTTAAACTCTATTCAAGAGCAACTCCTAAAGCTGCAGGAGCGGATGAATCAAATGGACAGTTTGATATTTCTGAAGGTAAGGAGTTACATATTCACTTTGATTCAGTATAAGGGCACAATCACAAAATAGTGGGTAACAGTGTGCGATAAATGCAGAATTCCCCAATAATTCAGGGCTGATTCAAACAAATCAGTTGGTAGGGCAGACAAACACCTCATAGTTTGATCAGCCTACAACCCAACGGCATGTACATTGTATTCTCCAGTTACAGGTAAACCTTATCCCCTTCAGATCTCCCTGTTCATCCAATTGTCCCCCACAGGTATTTATTTTCATCCCCAATCCCCGTCACCATGTTGCTTCCCCTTCTCCAACCGCTGATCCCCAACCCATCCTACTTGGCACCCAGCACATTCTCTCTGTTTAGATTCCAATTCTGTTGCAAGTTTTCTCCCCGTCGCCATCAGCAGCGGGAATATCCATCGGTCTGCCATCCTCACCCAAATTCACGTATCTCTTGCCATTTATCGCCCCAGTTCCTTCCCCTTCGCCTCTATTTACCAGCACTCTCCCATCTATTCCATAAGATGGAAAGAGGCTCTTGTCCAGACCCGTCATGTGTACGTTACCAGACTGATTCCTGGGATGGCAGGGCTTTCATATGAAGAAAGACTGGATAGACTCGGTTTGTACTCGCTAGAATTTAGAAGATTGAGGGGGGATCTTATAGAAAAGTACACAATTCTTAAGGGGTTGGTCAGGCTAGATGCAGGAAGATTGTTCCCGATGTTGGGGAAGTCCAGAACTAGGGGTCACAGTTTAAGGATAAGGGGGAAATCTTTTAGGACCGAGATGAGAAAAACATTTTTCACACAGAGAGTGGTGAATCTCTGGAATTCTCTGCCACAGAAGGTAGTTGAGGCCAGTTCATTGGCTATATTTAAGAGGGAGTTAGATGTGGCCCTTGTGGCTAAAGGGATCAGGGGGTATGGAGAGAAGGCAGGTACAGGATACTGAGTTGGATGATCAGCCATGATCATATTGAATGGCGGTGCAGGCTCGAAGGGCCGAATGGCCTACTCCTGCACCTATTTTCTATGTTTCTATGTTTCCCTCCTCAGATCCTGGCTGACATGATCATGATTCCGATCTAGTGTCTCCAAATAAATGGTTTATTTTCTCCGGTGCCATAGTACTGCCTTACTCCCATTAACACACACCATTCCATGGCAGGACTGGCTGCATCTTTATCGGGCAGAGTAGTTGTACTTATCACATTGAGCATTGTCATAATTTCCATGATGTTCAAGCCAGATCCTCTCTTAGTCTGACATGAACATCTGGTCACAAGCTGGCAACATGATGTCTGTGGAGACAAAGATAATATGGTTCCCCTCTTGCTGACCTACAGGGAGCAAGAGGAACCAGGGGGTGTTTGAAGTGGCAATGTAGGATCATTGGCGAATAGGATAGAAGAAAATTCCAAGGCTTGTCACACAGATATTAAACGCAAGAGGGTAACAATGAATTTTGGCTCGCCCAATTATAGGAAGGATGTCAACAAAATAGAGAGAGTACAGAGGAGATTTACTAGAATGTTGCCTGGGTTTCAGCAACTAAGTTACAGAGAAAGGTTGAATAAGTTAGGTCTTTATTCTCTGGAGCGCAGAAGGTTAAGGGGGGACTTGATAGAGGTCTTTAAAATGATGGGAGGGATAGACAGAGTTGACGTGGACAAGCTTTTCCCATTGAGAGTAGGGAAGATTCAAACAAGAGGACATGACTTCAGAATTAAGGGACAGAAGCTTCGGGGGTAACATGAGGGGGAACTTCTTTACTCAGAGAGTGGTAGCTGTGTGGAATGAGCTTCCAGTGGAAGTAGTGGAGGCAGGTTCGATTTTATCATTTAAAAATAAATTGGATAGGTATATGGATGGGAAAGGAATGGAGGGTTATGGTCTGAGTGCAGGTAGATGGGACTAGGGGAAAATAATTGTTCGGCACGGACTTGTAGGGCCGAGATGGCCTGTTTCCGTGCTGTCATTGTTATATGGTTATTATATGGTTATAGGGCGACCCTTGCTGGACAAATGATGTAATTCACGACTGGAACCAGAGGACGTTGAATCGCCCCATAAGTCCAGTATTAAATATCAGGCCCGTACGAAGCTTTTCAAAAAGGGGGGTGGCATGACAGGATTACAAAAAACTTAATGTGGAATAGTGTGCGTGCTGCGCACATCATGAGCGCGAAGCATGAAGTCCCTCGATGCCAGGGTCTGGAAGTTCTAGGGTTTTAGATGCTCTCTGATCCATTCTGAGCCTTGTTTTGGAGCATTTTTGCACCAAATTTATGACCAATATTTCAGAAATTAACAGGAATCTGAGGTAGCTTTTTCACACAAAGGGTGCTGGGTGTATGTAACGAGCTGCCAGAGGAGGTAGTTAAGGCTGGGACTATCCTAATGTTTAAGAGACATTTGGACACGTACATGGATAGGACAGATTTAGATGGATATGGGCCAAACGCGTGTGAGTGGGACTAGTTTAGATGGGACATGTCGGTCGGTGTGGGCAAGTTGGGCTGAAGGACCTGTTTCCACACTGCATCATTCTATGACTAAAAAGTGAAGAAGAAAAATGCATGTAGATAAGTAGAGCAGATTTGAAAGAGGAGTGAAATGTAAAGGCAGAGAGAGGTTTATGGGTGGAAAGGAACATAGGAAAGGAGGGGGGAGAGTGGGTTTGGACAGATTCGTGAAGGGAAACTAGTCACAAAGTGCTGGAGAACCTCAGTGGGTCAGGCAGCATCTGCAGAGAATATGAATAGGCGACGTTTCACAGAGTGCTGGAGTAACTCAGTGAGTCAGGCAGCATCACTGGAGAACATGGATAGGTGATATGTCACAGAGTGCTGGAGTAACTCAGTGGATCAGGCAGCATCTCTGGAGAAAAGCTATAGATTATAGTTCGGGTCAAGACCGTTCTTCAGTAATATTCATGATGTGGCATGCATAAACATTCCTGAATGTTACCCAAACCATTGTGAGATACTTTGTTACGGTGCTTGCCCTCTCCTATAACGTCTCTGCTGCCTTGGGTGATGCAGGACAGGACACGAGCTTTGGGACACGGTGTGAAGCTGTTGCCGTCTGTCCCAGCCTGGTAAAAACCTGGATGGTGTGGATTTGGAGAGGATGTTTCCACTAGTGGGAGAGTCTAGGGCCAGTGGCCACAGCCTAAGAATTAAAAGACATTCCTTTAGGAAGGAGATGAGCAGGAATTTCTTAAGTCAGAGGGTGGTGAACTGTGGAATTCATTGCCACAGATAGCTGTGGAGGTCAAGTCAATGGACATTTTTCAGGAGGAGATTGATAGATTCTTGATTGATACGGGTGTCAGAGGTAATGGGGAGAAGGCAGGAGAATGGGTTTGAGAGGGAAAGATAGAGTCATAGAGTGATACAGTGTGGAAACAGACCCTTCGGCCCAGCATGTCCCATCTGCACTAGTTCCACCTGCCCACGTTTGATTCATATCCCTCCGAACCTGTCCTATCCATGTACCTGTATAACTGTTTCTTAAATGTTGCGATAGTCCCTGCCTCAACTACCTCCTCTGGCAGCTTGTTCCATACACCTACCACCCTTTGTGTGAAAAACATACCCCACAGATTCCTATTAAATCTTTTGCCCTTCACCTCTGCTCCTCGATTCACTTACTCTGGGCAAAAGACTCAACCATATCTATTCAAATCATGATTTTATACACCTCTATAAGATCATCCCTCATCCTCCTGTGCTCCATGAAATAGAGTCCCAGCCTACTCAACCTCTCCCTATAGCTCTGGCCCATCTAGTCCTGGCAACATCCTCATAAATCTTCACTGTACCCTTTCCAGTTTGATGACATCTTTCCTATAACATGGTGCCCAGAACTGAATACAATACTCTGAATGCGGCCTCACCACCTTCTTATGCAACTGCAACATGACCTCCCAACCTCCATACTCAGCCTGACCCGCTGAGTTACTCCAGCACTCTGTGAAACGTCACAGAACAGGGCAAGATTAGCAAGTTTGCTGATGATACAGAAGTGAGTGGTTTTGCAGATAGTGAAGATGGTTGTGAAAGATTGCAGCAGGATCTGGATCAATTAGCCAGATGGGCAGAGGAATGGTTGATGGTTGCATGGTTCCTTGAAGGTCGTGTCGCAGGTATATCAGGTGGTCAAAAAGTATTTTGGCACTTTGGCCCTCATCAGTCAGAGTATTGAGTATAGAAGTTGGGAGGTCATGTTGCAGTTGTATAAGACGTTGGTGAGACCGCATTTAGAATATTGTGTTCAGTTCTGGGCACCATGTTAAAGGAAATATGTCAAACTGAAAAGAGTACAGAGATCCCCCATCCTGGATCAGTCCAACCAGGGTTGTGTCATCCGCAAACTTGAGAAGCTTGACAGAGGTGTCTGTGGAAGTGCAGTCATTTGGTGTGAAGTGGTGATTGGAGTGGGGTGGGTGTAGAAGGGCCCAGTCTTTGCAGACTGAGGTCAGGCTGTGAGTGGGTGTGAAGTGTTGGTTGGGGTGGGAAAGCGTCCACTCTTTTCATACTGGAGTTTTGCCTTAAGTAGGTGCGAAGTGGTGAATGGGAAGCCCTTCCCCCTCCTCCCCCCCCATCTCAAAATGGAAATGTTACATCTGTATGTAATGATCCCATTAAAATGTGTATTTATGTCACAAACTATGGAATTCATATTTTTCTGTATTATTATCAAGGAAAAGAAAGCAGTTCCAATTGTTTGATATTATTTATATGGAGGAGAAAATATAATAGCTCTAAAACCTACCTTAATTTTGCAATCTCACTCAAGATAATCCCCCTTTCCCTCTCCCCTCCCCATCTCTCTCTCCTCTCCCTTCCCCTCTCTCTCTCCCTCCCCCCTCTCACATCCCCTCCTCTTTCTTGCAAAAGATGAAGGTGGTGCGGGCCCAGCGGGCGGGGGTGATGAAGGTGTTGTGGGCCCTGTGGGAGTGGTGGGGGCCCAGCGGGTGTCAGTGGGGGTGGCATGGGCCCAGCGGGGGTGGAGTGGGCTCAGCGGGGGTCAGCGAGGGTGGCGTGGACCCAGCGGGGGTGGCGTGGGCCCAGCAGGCGTGGCGTGGGCCCAGCAGGGCTGGCGTGGACTCAGCAGGGGTGGCGTGGGCCCAGCTGGGGTGGCTTGGACCCAGCGGGGGTGACGTGGACCTAGCAGGGGTGGCGTGGGCCCAGCGGGGGTCAGCGGGGTGGCGTGGGCCCAGCGGGGTTCAGCGGTGGGGGTGTGGGCCCAGCAATGGTGGCGTGGGCCCAACAGGGGTGGTGTGGACCCATTGGGGGTCAGCGGTGGTGGCATGGGCCCAGCGGGGGTGGCGTGGGCCCAGCGGGGGTGGCATGCGCCCAGCGGGGGTTGCGTGTGCCCAGCGGGGGTGGCATGAGCCCAGTGGGGGTGGCGTGGGCCCAGTGGAGGTGGCGTGGGCCCAGCGGGGGTAAGCAGGGGTGGTGTGGGGGTAAGATGGCTTGGGCCCCGGCGGTGGGGGCAGGCGAGGGGAGCGGGCTCCGCCGCAGCGGCGTCTGGTGTTGGGGTTACAGCCGTTGGGTTCAGATTCAGCCACTCCCGCCCGGGGACGGGAGAACAGAGAACTGGTCGTTTCCAAAGTGGAAACGTTGATTTTTCCCCCCGATTTTTTTTCTTTCTTTTCTTAGGGGGGAGAAAAGGGGGGAGAAAAGGGGGGTGCGGTCGCACCCAACGCAACCCCCCTTCGGACGGCCATGAATATACTCTTTACATTGAATTAATACAATACCGGACTGATGGGGCGCTCCATCAGCAACGAGTGCAAAGATCTGTAGGAACATTGTAACAATTTGGATGAAATTCCTGCTGTCACGATGTGGTCGCTCTGTGTAAATTAATGGATCTTTCTGATGTTATATATTTCAGGAGGAAACTCGTCAGAAGAGGAGGTGAGACTCTGCACTGTTTTGGAAAGTGACCTAGAAATCGTTGATGCTGGTCTTATAACCGTGCGTTTAATTCATGCAGGGTGAGTGATGAAGAACGGACGCTGTCGGTAGCAGACGGTGCCTTGGCAATTGGAAAGTTCGATCACCCATTTTTGTTGAGCAAATTGACCGATGGCATTAAGAGAGGTAAAAACGTATTTGTTTTAAACCGTTAGAGTACTTGATGTATTAATTACATGTACAGTGTATATTTAATACTGGTTGGGCGCTTCAACTTCCTGTGGTTCCAGGCTTGAATTACTTCCTTTGTCCAACAGGGGTCCCGCCTCTCTTTACGAATACTTTTCAGAATTGCAAGCAGCCAGGGGCGGAAAACCCGGGGGGGGGGCAGAGGGGACACGTCCCCCCCATGTTTTGAGAGGTGGGGGACACCCCCCCCCCAAGTTTTTGTGATCCCAATTTTAAAATCTCCGCTTTTAGCGCTGGATTGAGCCTCCGAAGCCTCGCGCGTGTGTGTGAGTGTGCGCATGCGCGCGTGGTCGCCAAAACATTGTGTCCCTGTCCCCTCCATGTTTTGATAGCGAGTTCCGCTCTTGCAAGCAGCAATGCACAATGGGGTGCCGCAAGGCTCAGTGCTGGCACGCCAGTTATTTGCAATATATATATTAACGATTTAGACGAAGGAATTAAATGTAACACCTCCAAGTTTGCAGATGTCGCCAAGCTGGGTGGCAATGTGAGCTGCGAGGAGGATGCTATGAGGCTGCAGGGTGACTTGGAATGGTTGGGTGAAAGGGCAGAAGTCAATATTCATACCGCTGGACATGTCAGTTCCCTGAACACAACCGCAGTGCAAACAACAGACACATGTTGTTACTACAGTGAACACTCTTTAATAATCGACTCCAGCATCTTCCCCACGAGCGATGCATGGCTAACTGGTCTATAATTCCCCGTTTTCTCTCTCCCTCCTTTTTTTAAAAGTGCAGTTACATTGGCTACCCTCCAGTCCCCAGGAACTGATCCAGAGTCGAGAGAATATTGGAAAATGATCACAAATGCACCAACGATTTCTACTCTGGGATGCAGACCATATCTGCCTTCAGTCCCAACAGTTCACCAAACACCTTTATATGACTAATGTAGATTCCCCTCAGTTCCTCCCTCCCACTAGATCCTCGGTCCCCGTGTATTTCCGGGAGATTGTTTGTGGCTTCCTTAGTGAAGACAGAACCAAAGTACTCGTTTAACTCTTCTGCTATTTCCGTGTTTCCCATCTGTCTCTGACTGTAAGGGACCTACTAATTCACTAATCTTTTCCTGTTTACATACCTAAAGAAACTTTCACAGTTTTTATATTCCCCGTAAGCTTTCTTTCATGCTCTTTTCCCCCTTCTTAATTAACCCCTTTGTCCTCCTCTGTTGAGTTCTAAATTTCTCCCAGTCCTCTGGTTTTCTGCTTATTCTAGCCAATTTAAATGCCTCTTCCTTGGATTGAACACTATCTTTCCCTCATCACCCGCCTTCCCAGTTTTATTTTTTCGCCACACAAGGAAAACAATTTCTGGAGTTCATCCATGCGGTCTTTCAATCTTTGCCATTGCATCTCCACTGTCAACCCTTTAGGTATATTTTCCCAGTCTATCCTAGCCAATACCCGTCTCATACCTTCAAAGTATCCTTTATTCAAGTTCGGGACCCTAGTCTCCGAATTAACCGTGTCACTCTCCATCCTAATGCAGAATTCCACCATATTATGTTCACTGTTGTCCAAGGGAACATCATGTCCCTTCATGTTTGAGTCCACCTTTTCCCCAGCTATACTAATCGATTTGCCCACATCTACATCTCACCAGTGCCTCAAAGATAGTGATTATATCTCACTCCGCCACCTCCAGTGTAGCATAATAATAATAATAATAATAATAATAATAATATATTTTATTGTCATTGCACGTCAGTGAGATTTATTATGCAGCTTCCAACAGATGTAAAAGAAAAGTAAAATAAATAAATAAGCTGTGTGACGTGAGCATCCGAGGGAAACAAATATATACACACATGAATAAATAAACTGATAAATTGCAAATAACAGAAAATGGGTTATTAATAATCAGAGTTTTGTCTGAGCCAGGTTTAATAGCCTGATGGCTGTGGGGAAGTAGCTATTCCTGAACCTGGATGTTGCAGTCTTCAGGCTCCTGTACCTTCTACCTGAAGGTAGCAGGGAGATGAGTGTGTGGCCAGGATGGTGTGGGTCTTTGATGATACTGCCAGCCTTTTTGAGGCAGCGACTGCGATAAATCCCCTCGATGGAAGGAAGGTCAGAGCCGATGATGGACTGGGCAGTGTTTACTACTTTTTGTAGTCTTTTCCTCTCCAGGGCGCTCAAATTGCCGAACCAAGCCACGATGCAACCGGTCAGCATGCTCTCTACTGTGCACCTGTAGAAGTTAGAGAGAGTCTTCCTTGACAAACCGCCTCTCTGTAATCTTCTCAGGAAGTAGAGGCGCTGATGAGCTTTCTTGATAATTGCATTAGTGTTCTCGGACCAGGAGAGATCTTCAGAGATGTGCACGCCCAGGAATTTGAAGCTCTTGACCCTTTCATTGGTTCATTGGTTCTGTCTGGTCTAATTATTTTACTCGCTGAATCTGAATCTCAATCCACAGGAGCGGATTAAAACATCCTTAGAGACTCTCACAAAAGATAAATCAGCGGGGGAGCAAATGGAGCAGCAACAGAAACAGAAGATTTCTGGAGTTCGGGTAAGGTTTCCAGTTTCCCTTATCTGATCTTGTGCTATTGATATCTGACCAGGCTCGATATTATTGATCTTCATCTTTCATTTGACAGGAACAGTCACAGAACCTGTTGACCCACATCACATCGGTATTTGCTGAACTGCGCCAGATTCTCAATGAGGAAGAGCAGCGCTTTCACAAGGAACTCCGGGAAGAAGAGGAGAGCGTTCTAAACCCAATGGAGAATAATCTACGAGAGATTC
The DNA here is from genome assembly GCF_010909765.2 of Amblyraja radiata. NCBI lineage: Eukaryota > Metazoa > Chordata > Chondrichthyes > Rajiformes > Rajidae > Amblyraja > Amblyraja radiata. The sequence goes on along the minus strand of NC_045985.1, from coordinate 19,425,967 downwards.
AAGAGAAGTTAAACTCTATTCAAGAGCAACTCCTAAAGCTGCAGGAGCGGATGAATCAAATGGACAGTTTGATATTTCTGAAGGTAAGGAGTTACATATTCACTTTGATTCAGTATAAGGGCACAATCACAAAATAGTGGGTAACAGTGTGCGATAAATGCAGAATTCCCCAATAATTCAGGGCTGATTCAAACAAATCAGTTGGTAGGGCAGACGAACACCTCATAGTTTGATCAGCCTACAACCCAACGGCATGTACATTGTATTCTCCAGTTACAGGTAAACCTTATCCCCTTCAGATCTCCCTGTTCATCCAATTGTCCCCCACAGGTATTTATTTTCATCCCCAATCCCCGTCACCATGTTGCTTCCCCTTCTCCAACCGCTGATCCCCAACCCATCCTACTTGGCACCCAGCACATTCTCTCTGTTCAGATTCCAATTCTGTTGCAAGTTTTCTCCCCGTCGCCATCAGCAGCGGGAATATCCATCGGACTGCCATCCTCACCCAAATTCACGTATCTCTTGCCATTTATTGCCCCAGTTCCTTCCCCTTCGCCTCTATTTACCAGCACTCTCCCATCTATTCCATAAGATGGAAAGAGGCTCTTGTCCAGACCCGTCATGTGTACGTTACCAGACTGATTCCTGGGATGTCAGGGCTTTCATATGAAGAAAGACTGGATAGACTCGGTTTGTACTCGCTAGAATTTAGAAGATTGAGGGGGGATCTTATAGAAACGTACACAATTCTTAAGGGGTTGGACAGGCTAGATGCAGGAAGATTGTTCCCGATGTTGGGGAAGTCCAGAACTAGGGGTCACAGTTTAAGGATAAGGGGGAAATCTTTTAGGACCGAGATGAGAAAAACATTTTTCACACAGTGAGTGGTGAATCTCTGGAATTCTCTGCCACAGAAGGTAGTTGAGGCCAGTTCATTGGCTATATTTAAGAGGGAGTTAGATGTGGCCCTTGTGGCTAAAGGGATCAGGGGGTATGGAGAGAAGGCAGGTACAGGATACTGAGTTGGATGATCAGCCATGATCATATTGAATGGCGGTGCAGGCTCGAAGGGCCGAATGGCCTACTCCTGCACCTATTTTCTATGTTTCTATGTTTCCCTCCTCAGATCCTGGCTGACATGATCATGATTCCGATCTAGTGTCTCCAAATAAATGGTTTATTTTCTCCGGTGCCATATTACTGCCTTACTCCCATTAACACACACCATTCCATGGCAGGACTGGCTGCATCTTTATCGGGCAGAGTAGTTGTACTTATCACATTGAGCATTGTCATAATTTCCATGATGTTCAAGCCAGATCCTCTCTTAGTCTGACATGAACATCTGGTCACAAGCTGGCAACATGATGTCTGTGGAGACAAAGATAATATGGTTCCCCTCTTGCTGACCTACAGGGAGCAAGAGGAACCAGGGGGTGTTTGAAGTGGCAATGTAGGATCATTGGCGAATAGGATAGAAGAAAATTCCAAGGCTTGTCACACAGATATTAAACGCAAGAGGGTAACAATGAATTTTGCTCGCCCAATTATAGGAAGGATGTCAACAAAATAGAGAGAGTACAGAGGAGATTTACTAGAATGTTGCCTGGGTTTCAACAACTAAGTTACAGAGAAAGGTTGAATAAGTTAGGTCTTTATTCTCTGGAGCGCAGAAGGTTAAGGGGGGACTTGATAGAGGTCTTTAAAATGATGGGAGGGATAGACAGAGTTGACGTGGACAAGCTTTTCCCATTGAGAGTAGGGAAGATTCAAACAAGAGGACATGACTTCAGAATTAAGGGACAGAAGTTTAGGGGTAACATGAGGGGGAACTTCTTTACTCAGAGAGTGGTAGCTGTGTGGAATGTGCTTCCAGTGGAAGTAGTGGAGGCAGGTTCGATTTTATCATTTAAAAATAAATTGGATAGGTATATGGATGGGAAAGGAATGGAGGGTTATGGTCTGAGTGCAGGTAGATGGGACTAGGGGAAAATAATTGTTCGGCACGGACTTGTAGGGCCGAGATGGCCTGTTTCCGTGCTGTAATTGTTATATGGTTATTATATGGTTATAGGGCGACCCTTGCTGGACAAATGATGTAATTCACGACTGGAACCAGAGGACGTTGAATCGCCCCATAAGTCCAGTATTAAATATCAGGCCCGTACGAAGCTTTTCAAAAAGGGGGGTGGCATGACAGGATTACAAAAAACTTAATGTGGAATAGTGTGCGTGCTGCGCACATCATGAGCGCGAAGCATGAAGTCCCTCGATGCCAGGGTCCAGTGCCCGCTTAAGGGCCCTGGAAGCTCTGGGGTTTTAGATGCTCTCTGATCCATTCTGAGCCTTGTTTTGGAGCATTTTTGCACCAAATCTATGACCAATATTTCAGAAATTAACAGGAATCTGAGGTAGCTTTTTCACACAAAGGGTGCTGGGTGTATGTAACGAGCTGCCAGAGGAGGTAGTTAAGGCTGGGACTATCCTAATGTTTAAGAGACATTTGGACACGTACATGGATAGGACAGATTTAGATCGATATGGGCCAAACGCGTGTGAGTGGGACTAGTTTAGATGGGACATGTCGGTCGGTGTGGGCAAGTTGGGCTGAAGGGCCTGTTTCCACACTGCATCATTCTATGACTAAAAAGTGAAGAAGAAAAATGCATGTAGATAAGTAGAGCAGATTTGAAAGAGGAGTGAAATGTAAAGGCAGAGAGAGGTTTATGGGTGGAAAGGAACATAGGAAAGGAGGGGGGAGAGTGGGTTTGGACAGATGCGTGAAGGGAAACTAGTCACAAAGTGCTGGAGTAACTCAGTGGGTCAGGCAGCATCTGCAGAGAATATGAATAGGCGACGTTTCACAGAGTGCTGGAGTAACTCAGCGAGTCAGGCAGTATCTGTGGAGAACATGGATAGGTGACATGTCACAGAGTGCTGGAGTAACTCAGTGAGTCAGGCAGCATCACTGGAGAACATGGATAGGTGATATGTCACAGAGTGCTGGAGTAACTCAGTGGGTCAGGCAGCATCTCTGGAGAAAAGCTATAGATTATAGTTCGGGTCAAGACCGTTCTTCAGTAATATTCATGATGTGGCATGCATAAACATTCCTGAATGTTACCCAAACCATTGTGAGATACTTTGTTACGGTGCTTGCCCTCTCCTATAACGTCTCTGCTGCCTTGGGTGATGCAGGACAGGACACGAGCTTTGGGACACGGTGTGAAGCTGTTGCCGTCTGTCCCAGCCTGGTAAAAACCTGGATGGTGTGGATTTGGAGAGGATGTTTCCACTAGTGGGAGAGTCTAGGGCCAGTGGCCACAGCCTAAGAATTAAAAGACATTCCTTTAGGAAGGAGATGAGCAGGAATTTCTTAAGTCAGAGGGTGGTGAACTGTGGAATTCATTGCCACAGATAGCTGTGGAGGTCAAGTCAATGTACATTTTTCAGGAGGAGATTGATAGATTCTTGATTGATACGGGTGTCAGAGGTAATGGGGAGAAGGCAGGAGAATGGGTTTGAGAGGGAAAGATAGAGTCATAGAGTGATACAGTGTGGAAACAGACCCTTCGGCCCAGCATGTCCCATCTGCACTAGTTCCACCTGCCCACGTTTGATTCATATCCCTCCGAACCTGTCCTATCCATGTACCTGTATAACTGTTTCTTAAATGTTGCGATAGTCCCTGCCTCAACTACCTCCTCTGGCAGCTTGTTCCATACACCTACCACCCTTTGTGTGAAAAACATACCCCACAGATTCCTATTAAATCTTTTGCCCTTCACCTCTGCTCCTCGATTCACCTACTCTGGGCCAAAGACTCAACCATATCTATTCAAATCATGATTTTATACACCTCTATAAGATCATCGCTCATCCTCCTGTGCTCCATGAAATAGAGTCCCAGCCTACTGAACCTCTCCCTATAGCTCTGGCCCATCTAGTCCTGGCAACATCCTCATAAATCTTCACTGTACCCTTTCCAGTTTGATGATATCTTTCCTATAACATGGTGCCCAGAACTGAATACAATACTCTGAATGCGGCCTCACCACCTTCTTATGCAACTGCAACATGACCTCCCAACCTCCATACTCAGCCTGACCCGCTGAGTTACTCCAGCACTCTGTGAAACGTCACAGAACAGGGCAAGATTAGCAAGTTTGCTGATGATACAGAAGTGAGTGGTTTTGCAGATAGTGAAGATGGTTGTGAAAGATTGCAGCAGGATCTGGATCAATTAGCCAGATGGGCAGAGGAATGGTTGATGGTTGCATGGTTCCTTGAAGGTCGTGTCGCAGGTATATCAGGTGGTCAAAAAGTATTTTGGCACTTTGGCCCTCATCAGTCAGAGTATTGAGTATAGAAGTTGGGAGGTCATGTTGCAGTTGTATAAGACGTTGGTGAGACCGCATTTAGAATATTGTGTTCAGTTCTGGGCACCATGTTAAAGGAAATATGTCAAACTGAAAAGAGTACAGAGATCCCCCATCCTGGATCAGTCCAACCAGGGTTGTGTCATCCGCAAACTTGAGAAGCTTGACAGAGGTGTCTGTGGAAGTGAAGTCATTTGGTGTGAAGTGGTGATTGGAGTGGGGTGGGTGTAGAAGGGCCCAGTCTTTGCAGACTGAGGTCAGGCTGTGAGTGGGTGTGAAGTGTTGGTTGGGGTGGGAAAGCGTCCACTCTTTTCATACTGGAGTTTTGCCTTAAGTAGGTGCGAAGTGGTGAATGGGAAGCCCCTCCCCCTCCCCCCCATCTCAAAATGGAAATGTTACATCTGTATGTAATGATCCCATTAAAATGTGTATTTATGTCACAAACTATGGAATTCATATTTTTCTGTATTGTTATCAAGGAAAAGAAAGCAGTTCCAATTGTTTGATATTATTTATATGGAGGAGAAAATATAATAGCTCTAAAACCTACCTTAATTTTGCAATCTCACTCAAGATAATCCCCCTTTCCCTCTCCCCTCCCCCATCTCTCTCTCCTCTCCCTTCCCCTCTCTCTCTCCCTCCCCCCTCTCACATCCCCTCCTCTTTCTTGCAAAAGATGAAGGTGGTGCGGGCCCAGCGGGCGGGGGTGATGAAGGTGTTGTGGGCCCAGTGGGGGTGGCGGGGACCCAGCGGGTGTCAGTGGGGGTGGCATGGGCCAAGCGGGGGTGGCGTGGGCTCAGCGGGGGTCAGCGAGGGTGGCGTGGACCCAGCGGGGGTCACCTGGGGTGGCATGGGCCCAGCAGGGGTGGCGTGGGCCCAGCAGGGGTGGCGTGGACTCAGCAGGGGTGGCGTGGGCCCAGCGGGGGGTGGCGTGGTCCCATCAGGGGTCAGCGGGGGTGGCATGGGCCCAGCGGGGGTGGCGTAGACCCAGCGGGGGTGGCGTGGGCCCAGCGGGGGTCAGCGGGGTGGCGTGGGCCCAGCGAGGTTCAGCGGCGGGGGTGTGGGCCCAGCAATGGTGGCGTGGGCCCAACAGGGGTGGCGTGGACCCATCGGGGGTCAGCGGTGGTGGCATGTGCCCAGCGGGGGTGGCGTAGACCCAGCGGGGGTGGCGTGGGCCCAGCGGGGGTGGCGTAGACCCAGCGGGGGTGGCGTGGGCCCAGCGAGGGTGGCGTGGGCCCAGCGGGGGTGGCGTAGACCCAGCGGGGGTGGCGGGGGGCGGGGTGGGTAGACCCAGGGGGGTGGCGTGGGCCCAGCGGGGGTGGCGTGGGCCCAGCGGGGGTGGCGTAGACCCAGCGGGGGTGGCGTGGGCCCAGCGGGGGTGGCGTAGACCCAGCGGGGGTGGCGTGGGCCCAGCGGGGGTGGCGTAGACCCAGCGGGGGTGGCGTGGGCCCAGCGGGGTGGGTAGACCCAGCGGGGGGGTGGCGTGGGCCCAGCGGGGGTGGCGTAGACCCAGCGGGGGTGGCGTGGGCCCAGCGGGGGTGGCGTAGCCCCAGCGGGGGTGGCGTGGGCCCAGCGGGGGTGGCGTAGACCCAGCGGGGGTGGCGTGGGGCCAGCGGGGGTGGCGTAGACCCAGCGGGGGTGGCATGGGCCCAGCGGGGGTGGCGTAGACCCAGCGGGGGTGGCATGGGCCCAGCGGGGGTGGCGTGATCCCAATGGGGGTGGCATGAGCCCAGTGGGGGTGGCGTGGGCCCAGCGGGGGTGGCATGAGCCCAGTGGGGGTGGCATGCGCCCAGCGGGGGTTGCGTGTGCCCAGCGGGGGTGGCATGAGCCCAGTGGGGGTGGCGTGGGCCCAGCGGGGGTAAGCGAGGGGGGTGTGGGGGTAAGATGGCTTGGGCCCCGGCGGCGGGGGCAGGCGAGGGGAGCGGGCTCCGCCGCAGCGGCGTCTGGTGTTGGGGTTACAGCCGTTGGGTTCAGATTCAGCCACTCCCGCCCGGGGACGGGAGAACAGAGAACTGGTCGTTTCCAAAGTGGAAACGTTGATTTTTCCCCCCGATTTTTTTTCTTTTTTTTCTTAGGGGGGAGAAAAGGGGGGTGCGGTCGCACCCAACGCAACCCCCCTTCGGACGGCCATGAATATACTCTTTACATTGAATTAATACAATACCGGACTGATGGGGCGCTCCATCAGCAACGAGTGCAAAGATCTGTAGGAACATTGTAACAATTTGGATGAAATTCCTGCTGTCACGATGTGGTCGCTCTGTGTAAATTAATGGATCTTTCTGATGTTATATATTTCAGGAGGAAACTCGTCAGAAGAGGAGGTGAGACTCTCTGCACTGTTTTGGAAAGTGACCCAGAAATCGTTGATGCTGGTCTTATAACCGGGCGTTTAATTCATGCAGGGTGAGTGATGAAGAACGGACGCTGTCGGTAGCAGACGGTGCCTTGGCAATTGGAAAGTTCGATCACCCATTTTTGTTGAGCAAATTGACCGATGGCATTAAGAGAGGAAAAAACGTATTTGTTTTAAACCGTTAGAGTACTTGATGTATTAATTACATGCAGTGGTGTAGTCTAGTTTTTTGTAGTGGGTATACTGTGATGATTCCCTCCTAGCCTCTTCCACACCCGTCCTATAAACACCGCCACACTCACTGTCGCATACAGTAGCCTACAACCACCATAAGTAATTGAGATTATTCAACACTCGATATTGTCATCAGTTTCTAGGACAATAAACAGTCAAATTAAAATCACCATTAGGCACTAGCATCAAATAAACTATAAAGCATCAATAAATAAATAACTGTTGGCTATATAAACACTGTACTACTGTATATGTAACCGGCCTGGCCTCAGTACTAATGTGCTAAGGAGACGACGGGATACTTGAGTCTTTTGCACAGGACATTTATTGCTGCTGCTGCTGCATGCTCTGTTTAGAGTTTTGAGACAAGAAAAAACAGAGTTAGTCATTTGTCAGAAACAATTACAACTCAATAAAATAAAATACCCTATATAAGAAACAATAAATGCAAAAATACAAAATAAAAACATCTTCTTTAGAATTATGTTTCCCATACAAAAATACTTAAATAATAAATTAAAATAAATAAAACATATCAGCAACTGTTCTAAGACGTCTCACACTCATACTTAATACAGCAATCACACAGCATCACAAAATACACGTTTTCAATCACAGTAAGTCCTATGCAAATAACATCTGTTCAGTGTTTAACAGAGAAGAAAAACAGTACATCCGCAAAAACGACCAGCGGAGGGCGCATGACCCATGCAAAATAAAACAAACACCACAATCCCTTCATTGTAAAAAAGTAACAAACAAAGGTGAATACACAGTTACATGAGGGATATTTAGTGGAATACAAACACTTTTCCGTATCTGCTACTGTAGCAGGTATGGAAAAGTGTTTGTATTCCACTAAAAGGGATTTTGTCAACAATTGTTTTTCACTTTAAATGTAGTAGCCTGCTAGTTTACAAAACTTTCCAAATTTGCTTGTACTCAGGCATCTGAGGTGTGCTCTGCCTTCTTGCTTGCGTGGCAGAGCGATGGCTTCGTAACCATGTTGATACATATTTGCTTGGCTCAAAAAGGCTTACAGGGGGCCCATTGATGCTGATCATCATCAAATTGCTGACACTAGACAACAACATTCTAGATCTTTGGTCTGTGTACACAATATTCATCAGACTGAAGCCCCTTTCACACTCTGCAGTGCTGCAAGGGATGGTCTGCATGCAGTGGATGAGTGGTTTGAGGCATTCAGGTTCACTCTCTGGGTGCTCGATGAAATCTCTCATTCCATTGACAGCTTGTTCTTGACAAAGATTGAATCGCCTGCACAGTCGTTTTACCTGTGACTCACCGTGCCGTATGCCAGGTGTTGATGGCCAGGTGCTTGAATCCAGAATGCTGAGATCATGAAGAATTTCATCCTTAAATGAGAGCCGCTTCTCCATGTTGTTGATCAGACTTTGTAGGAACTACTTTGTATTGATCGGCATGAGCTTAGCATTTGACTCCAGGGACACTGATCCAAACTGTCCCAAAGCCTGTACTTTCAAAGCTTCCTCCAATTTCTCTCCTGGAGAATCTTTAAATGATGCCAGCACTCGGATGGTGCGCTTCAGCAGCTGTTCTGCTCTTAAAAGTGTGATTGAATGGGCCTGTAATTGCTGGGACAGGTTTGAAAGTTCAGATAGTGCATCATACATGAGTCCAAGGTCACAAAGAAATTCCTTGCTTTGCATACGATGTGCCAGGCCTCTGTAGGTTTGCCTCTCTTTGCCGTTTCTTGTTTGGTCTCCTGCAGCATTCTCAAAGTGTCTGTTAAGTGCTTCGTATGACCTCCACACAACCTTTACAGAACGGAAACTGCTGGCAACCCATCGGGTGTTTAAAACTCTGCCAATCTTCAGGACTTGTGAGCCCACTTCTTGTGCTGCTTCCATAAGTTCCCGTGAATTTTTATTGGACTGACTGTAGAGATTGTGGAGTTTGTCCATGAAAACTTTGAAGTGGTTGACTGCCTGAACCTCATCCACAGCATCATTTACAGCCAGTTCTAGACGGTGGTTCATACAGTGCCATGTGAAGAGGTTAGGGTACCTTGCAGTCAGCCTGGTTGCCACACCAGAGTTTTTGCCTAACATAACACTGGCTCCATCAGAAACAAATGAGATCCAGTTGTTTTGAAGCCACTCTTCACTAAAGCCTGCAGTGTCCAAACAGTTTAATAGAGCTTCCTCTATAGACTCTGCCCTCTGGCTTTCCAGCTCCACCAGGTCCAAAAAAACAAATTCAGGAGTAGCTCCATCTAAAGAGGCCTTCACATTGACAATCATGGCTGATTTATGGCTGAGAGAAGTTGCCTCATCAATGAGAACAGACAGCTTGCTTGAAGATGACACAATGCTGTCAACTATTTTTGTCTGCATCTTTTTTGCTATGTGTTCCACAATTTTTGTTGAACTGAACCTTGAGTGCAGACTTGTGCCCATGTTGACACCGTTTTTTTCCTGAAGCTCAATGAGATCGTCATGGTCAGAGAAAGGTCGGTTCATCTTGGCAAGATAATATGCTGTTCTGAATACAGCATTTGTCTCAGCTAACACAGTGTCTGACACAGCTCTCACAAGATTCCCAAGTAAATCCTGTCCACCCTTTTCAGTGAGCTCCTGAGCTATTTCGTGTGCCCTGGACATCTCATGCCGTCTGATCTTGTTTCTCAAGGAGGCCAGGGCTGTTGGTCTGCTTGAGCCTGATGACTGGATCTTAAACATCGCCCACTCCTCAGATATGGAAATTCTTTTCTCTGTTAAGACGCCAGTAGATTTTGTTGAGCTGCAAAAAGCACAACCTGGAAGTAAACAAAAACATGACTAATTAACATCATACAAGTAGTCTTTTTTGAATCTATATTAGCAATAACACCTTCTGAACTGGATAAGAATCTATTCAAAATAATTGAATGAACTGTAAATAAGCTTCACTGTGACAATATCATTATAATTTAATTGTATAAAAGTGAAATTAATGTATCTTTAAGATGAAAATAAACCAGCTATACTCTCATTTGCATAAAGTTGACTTCATGTGTTTATACCAGCTTTACAAGTTGGCTGATATTTACCTAACTTTCTGTCCTTCCATTCTAACCAAGAATGCCTGCTTTTAAACTCCCTAGCCTGACTCTCAGTCCATAGGGCTGGCCAGGAGTTATCATCTAGAAGGAACAAGGAGATATTCAGCACACACACACTCACAGTCTCACAGTAAAATGTGTAATAACTACGTTATTTACTACTTTACTACAACAAGATTGAGCTAGCAAGGCCGTTTAGTGAATATATGTGTGGTATTCATTCAGTTTGGGAAATCTCTTATAAGCTAGTAGCTAGTAGTCTAATATCTGCTAAAGTTCACTTGTATACGACTTTCACTTACCCGATACACTGCTGGCATCAGGCTCCGCTGTAGTTCCCTCTTCTTCATCTAACGTCCTAGTGACTGCTGGAGTGTCGGCCGAGGCAGCAGCAGGCTTGTTTTTTGTTTAAATGGCTAAGGGTAGTTTGTTGCTTCCGCTTCATATTTACTGTTGAGCCGCTGGACATCACCTCGGCGCCGACCGTCTAGGTGACGTGACGTCAGGTCTAGGTCACGGGCGGTCACCACGGTCACGGGCACGGGCCATGGACGGAAGCCTCTGTATGGCTATTATAATGCTGCGTTCCATTGTACTCGGAACTCGGGACTTTCCCACTTCCGACAAGGAAAAGTGCGACTCTGACAGAGACACAGCGCACAGGTTGAATTTATGAATGAAAGTATGACAGTTCTGTGACAGAACTGTCATACTTTCATTCATAAAATAAACAGAACTTCTGTCACTATCGAAGTGGATACGTGTCATTGCGCATTTCTAAGTGGGCATACGGAAATGCTGGAGCTTTCTTAGTGGGTATACGGCGTATACCTGCGTATCACGTAGACTACACCTCTGCTTGCATCCATACAGGGACTCCAGCAATCATTCCAGGTGAGACAGCCTGCGGCTCTCCGTTGATTCGCTTCCTAACCCACTGAGTTCTCCAGCTGTCTTTGTAAATCTTTAATGTGCAGTTCCGTGTCTACAGTTCAAGTTCAAGTGAGTTTATTGTCATGTGTCCCTGATAGGACAATGAAATTCTTGCTTTGCTTCAGCACACAGAACATAGTAGGCATTTACTACAAAACAGATCAGTGTGTCCATATACCATAATATAAATATATACACACATGAATAAATAAACTGATAAAGTGCAAATAACAGAAAATGGGTTATTAATAATCAGAGTTTTGTCCGAGCCAGGTTTAATAGCCTGATGGCTGTGGGGAAGTAGCTATTCCTGAACCTGGTTGTTGCAGTCTTCAGGCTCCTGTACCTTCTACCTGAAGGTAGCAGGGAGATGAGTGTGTGGCCAGGATGGTGTGGGTCTTTGATGATACTGCCAGCCTTTTTGAGGCAGCGACTGCGATAAATCCTCTCGATGGAAGGAAGGTCAGAGCCGATGATGGACTGGGCAGTGTTTACTACTTTTTGTAGTCTTTTCGCTCCAGGGCACTCAAATTGCCGAACCAAGCCACGATGCAACCGGTCAGCATGCTCTCTACTGTGCACCTGTAGAAGTTAGAGAGAGTCTTCCTTGACAAACCGCCTCTCCGTAATCTTCTCAGGAAGTAGAGGCGCTGATGAGCTTTCTTGATAATTGCATTAGTGTTCTCGGACCAGGAGAGATCTTCAGAGATGTGCACGCCCAGGAATTTGAAGCTCTTGACCCTTTCATTGGTTCATTGGTTCTGTCTGGTCTAATTATTTTACTCGCTGAATCTGAATCTCAATCCACAGGAGCGGATTAAAACATCCTTAGAGACTCTCACAAAAGATAAATCAGCGGGGGAGCAAATGGAGCAGCAACAGAAACAGAAGATTTCTGGAGTTCGGGTAAGGTTTCCAGTTTCCCTTATCTGATCTTGTGCTATTGTCTTAGATTCCAGGCTCGATATTATTGATCTTCATCTTTCATTTGACAGGAACAGTCACAGAACCTGTTGACCCACATCACATCGGTATTTGCTGAACTGCGCCAGATTCTCAATGAGGAAGAGCAGCGCTTTCACAAGGAACTCCGGGAAGAAGAGGAGAGCGTTCTAAACCCAATGGAGAATAATCTACGAGAGATTCAAGAGAAGTTAAACTCTATTCAAGAGCAACTCCTAAAGCTGCAGGAGCGGATGAATCAAATGGACAGTTTGATATTTCTGAAGGTAAGGAGTTACATATTCACTTTGATTCAGTATAAGGGCACAATCACAAAATAGTGGGTAACAGTGTGCGATAAATGCAGAATTCCCCAATAATTCAGGGCTGATTCAAACAAATCAGTTGGTAGGGCAGACGAACACCTCATAGTTTGATCAGCCTACAACCCAACGGCATGTACATTGTATTCTCCAGTTACAGGTAAACCTTATCCCCTTCAGATCTCCCTGTTCATCCAATTCTCCCCCACAGGTATTTATTTTCATCCCCAATCCCCGTCACCATGTTGCTTCCCCTTCTCCAACCGCTGATCCCCAACCCATCCTACTTGGCACCCAGCACATTCTCTCTGTTCAGATTCCAATTCTGTTGCAAGTTTTCTCCCCGTCGCCATCAGCAGCGGGAATATCCATCGGTCTGCCATCCTCACCCAAATTCACGTATCTCTTGCCATTTATTGCCCCAGTTCCTTCCCCTTCGCCTCTATTTACCAGCACTCTCCCATCTATTCCATAAGATGGAAAGAGGCTCTTGTCCAGACCCGTCATGTGTACGTTACCAGACTGATTCCTGGGATGTCAGGGCTTTCATATGAAGAAAGACTGGATAGACTCGGTTTGTACTCGCTAGAATTTAGAAGATTGAGGGGGGATCTTATAGAAACGTACACAATTCTTAAGGGGTTGGACAGGCTAGATGCAGGAAGATTGTTCCCGATGTTGGGGAAGTCCAGAACTAGGGGTCACAGTTTAAGGATAAGGGGGAAATCTTTTAGGACCGAGATGAGAAAAACATTTTTCACACAGAGAGTGGTGAATCTCTGGAATTCTCTGCCACAGAAGGTAGTTGAGGCCAGTTCATTGGCTATATTTAAGAGGGAGTTAGATGTGGCCCTTGTGGCTAAAGGGATCAGGGGGTATGGAGAGAAGGCAGGTACAGGATACTGAGTTGGATGATCAGCCATGATCATATTGAATGGCGGTGCAGGCTCGAAGGGCCGAATGGCCTACTCCTGCACCTATTTTCTATGTTTCTATGTTTCCCTCCTCAGATCCTGGCTGACATGATCATGATTCCGATCTAGTGTCTCCAAATAAATGGTTTATTTTCTCCGGTGCCATATTACTGCCTTACTCCCATTAACACACACCATTCCATGGCAGGACTGGCTGCATCTTTATCGGGCAGAGTAGTTGTACTTATCACATTGAGCATTGTCATAATTTCCATGATGTTCAAGCCAGATCCTCTCTTAGTCTGACATGAACATCTGGTCACAAGCTGGCAACATGATGTCTGTGGAGACAAAGATAATATGGTTCCCCTCTTGCTGACCTACAGGGAGCAAGAGGAACCAGGGGGTGTTTGAAGTGGCAATGTAGGATCATTGGCGAATAGGATAGAAGAAAATTCCAAGGCTTGTCACACAGATATTAAACGCAAGAGGGTAACAATGAATTTTGCTCGCCCAATTATAGGAAGGATGTCAACAAAATAGAGAGAGTACAGAGGAGATTTACTAGAATGTTGCCTGGGTTTCAGCAACTAAGTTACAGAGAAAGGTTGAATAAGTTAGGTCTTTATTCTCTGGAGCGCAGAAGGTTAAGGGGGGACTTGATAGAGGTCTTTAAAATGATGGGAGGGATAGACAGAGTTGACGTGGACAAGCTTTTCCCATTGAGAGTAGGGAAGATTCAAACAAGAGGACATGACTTCAGAATTAAGGGACAGAAGTTTAGGGGTAACATGAGGGGGAACTTCTTTACTCAGAGAGTGGTAGCTGTGTGGAATGAGCTTCCAGTGGAAGTAGTGGAGGCAGGTTCGATTTTATCATTTAAAAATAAATTGGATAGGTATATGGATGGGAAAGGAATGGAGGGTTATGGTCTGAGTGCAGGTAGATGGGACTAGGGGAAAATAATTGTTCGGCACGGACTTGTAGGGCCGAGATGGCCTGTTTCCGTGCTGTAATTGTTATATGGTTATTATATGGTTATAGGGCGACCCTTGCTGGACAAATGATGTAATTCACGACTGGAACCAGAGGACGTTGAATCGCCCCATAAGTCCAGTATTAAATATCAGGCCCGTACGAAGCTTTTCAAAAAGGGGGGTGGCATGACAGGATTACAAAAAACTTAATGTGGAATAGTGTGCGTGCTGCGCACATCATGAGCGCGAAGCATGAAGTCCCTCGATGCCAGGGTCCAGGGCCCGCTTAAGGGCCCTGGAAGCTCTGGGGTTTTAGATGCTCTCTGATCCATTCTGAGCCTTGTTTTGGAGCATTTTTGCACCAAATTTATGACCAATATTTCAGAAATTAACAGGAATCTGAGGTAGCTTTTTCACACAAAGGGTGCTGGGTGTATGTAACGAGCTGCCAGAGGAGGTAGTTAAGGCTGGGACTATCCTAATGTTTAAGAGACATTTGGACACGTACATGGATAGGACAGATTTAGATCGATATGGGCCAAACGCGTGTGAGTGGGACTAGTTTAGATGGGACATGTCGGTCGGTGTGGGCAAGTTGGGCTGAAGGGCCTGTTTCCACACTGCATCATTCTATGACTAAAAAGTGAAGAAGAAAAATGCATGTAGATAAGTAGAGCAGATTTGAAAGAGGAGTGAAATGTAAAGGCAGAGAGAGGTTTATGGGTGGAAAGGAACATAGGAAAGGAGGGGGGAGAGTGGGTTTGGACAGATGCGTGAAGGGAAAATAGTCACAAAGTGCTGGAGTAACTCAGTGGGTCAGGCAGCATCTGCAGAGAATATGAATAGGCGACGTTTCACAGAGTGCTGGAGTAACTCAGCGAGTCAGGCAGTATCTGTGGAGAACATGGATAGGTGACATGTCACAGAGTGCTGGAGTAACTCAGTGAGTCAGGCAGCATCACTGGAGAACATGGATAGGTGATATGTCACAGAGTGCTGGAGTAACTCAGTGGGTCAGGCAGCATCTCTGGAGAAAAGCTATAGATTATAGTTCGGGTCAAGACCGTTCTTCAGTAATATTCATGATGTGGCATGCATAAACATTCCTGAATGTTACCCAAACCATTGTGAGATACTTTGTTACGGTGCTTGCCCTCTCCTATAACGTCTCTGCTGCCTTGGGTGATGCAGGACAGGACACGAGCTTTGGGACACGGTGTGAAGCTGTTGCCGTCTGTCCCAGCCTGGTAAAAACCTGGATGGTGTGGATTTGGAGAGGATGTTTCCACTAGTGGGAGAGTCTAGGGCCAGTGGCCACAGCCTAAGAATTAAAAGACATTCCTTTAGGAAGGAGATGAGCAGGAATTTCTTAAGTCAGAGGGTGGTGAACTGTGGAATTCATTGCCACAGATAGCTGTGGAGGTCAAGTCAATGGACATTTTTCAGGAGGAGATTGATAGATTCTTGATTGATACGGGTGTCAGAGGTAATGGGGAGAAGGCAGGAGAATGGGTTTGAGAGGGAAAGATAGAGTCATAGAGTGATACAGTGTGGAAACAGACCCTTCGGCCCAGCATGTCCCATCTGCACTAGTTCCACCTGCCCACGTTTGATTCATATCCCTCCGAACCTGTCCTATCCATGTACCTGTATAACTGTTTCTTAAATGTTGCGATAGTCCCTGCCTCAACTACCTCCTCTGGCAGCTTGTTCCATACACCTACCACCCTTTGTGTGAAAAACATACCCCACAGATTCCTATTAAATCTTTTGCCCTTCTCCTCTGCTCCTCGATTCACTTACTCTGGGCAAAAGACTCAACCATATCTATTCAAATCATGATTTTATACACCTCTATAAGATCATCCCTCATCCTCCTGTGCTCCATGAAATAGAGTCCCAGCCTACTCAACCTCTCCCTATAGCTCTGGCCCATCTAGTCCTGGCAACATCCTCATAAATCTTCACTGTACCCTTTCCAGTTTGATGACATCTTTCCTATAACATGGTGCCCAGAACTGAATACAATACTCTGAATGCGGCCTCACCACCTTCTTATGCAACTGCAACATGACCTCCCAACCTCCATACTCAGCCTGACCCGCTGAGTTACTCCAGCACTCTGTGAAACGTCACAGAACAGGGCAAGATTAGCAAGTTTGCTGATGATACAGAAGTGAGTGGTTTTGCAGATAGTGAAGATGGTTGTGAAAGATTGCAGCAGGATCTGGATCAATTAGCCAGGTGGGCAGAGGAACGGTTGATGGTTGCATGGTTCCTTGAAGGTCGTGTCGCAGGTATATCAGGTGGTCAAAAAGTATTTTGGCACTTTGGCCTTCATCAGTCAGAGTATTGAGTATAGAAGTTGGGAGGTCATGTTGCAGTTGTATAAGACGTTGGTGAGACCGCATTTAGAATATTGTGTTCAGTTCTGGGCACCATGTTAAAGGAAATATGTCAAACTGAAAAGAGTACAGAGATCCCCATCCTGGATCAGTCCAACCAGGGTTGTGTCATCCGCAAACTTGAGAAGCTTGACAGAGGTGTCTGTGGAAGTGCAGTCATTTGGTGTGAAGTGGTGATTGGAGTGGGGTGGGTGTAGAAGGGCCCAGTCTTTGCAGACTGAGGTCAGGCTGTGAGTGGGTGTGAAGTGTTGGTTGGGGTGGGAAAGCGTCCACTCTTTTCATACTGGAGTTTTGCCTTAAGTAGGTGCGAAGTGGTGAATGGGAAGCGCGTCGGATTCCTTCCACGTCCCCAATACACGCTGGTTCAATGGCCAATCGGTGACTGTTATAATCCCTGGGAAAGTGGATGATGGACGGATAAATGGGTATTAATGAGCACGTGAAAAGGAACAGGCAGCAGGGAATTGTATTGGGGGTAGAGGATTGATGAGTTATAACATTACCCTCACGACATTTCAATACACAATAGGTGCAGGAGTAGGCCCTTGGAGCCAGCACCGCCATTCAATGTGATCATAGCTGATCATCCACAATCAGTACCCCGTTCCTGCCTTCTCCCCATATCCCCTGACTCCGCTATTTTTAAGAGCACTATCTAGCTCTCTTGAAATCATCCAGAGAACCGGCCTCCACCGCCCTCTGAGGCAGAGAATTCCACAGACTCACCACTCTCTCTGAGAAAAAGTGTTTCCTCGTCTCCGTTCTAAATGGCTTGCTCCTTATTCTTAAACTGTGTGGCCCCTGGTTCTGGAAGTATCAGAAGCATTTAGACAAATAATTGCATTGCCAAAGCAAATAAAAAATGCCCGGGACAAATGTCACTGTTAAAGTCGTGATGAAATACAACCAGTGACATCATATATTGTTCTTCACCTTTTATTTCACAGGAACAATCACACAACCTTCAGTCACAGATCACATCCCAGTTTGCTGAACTGCACCAGATTCTCACTGAGAAAGAGCAGCGCACACTGGCAGATATCCGGGAGCAAGAGAAGAAGATTCTAAATACAATGGAGACAAATCTTGGAGAGATTCAAGAGAATTTAAAATCTATTCAGGAGGAACTTTTAAAGTTGCAGCAACAGATGGATCAAAAAGACAGTGTGGTGTTTCTGAAGGTGAGGGGTTACACTACAGTTTGGTGAAGTGAAAGTGCACAGTCACAAAATGGTGGGTGACATTTCCGAATAAATGCTGATTTACCAGTAATTCAGAACTAGGTAAATGTTTAATCTGTTTCAGCTGTTGTTGTTCACAAACTAATAGGCCTCCCGCATAATCTATGGGATCTCAGGAATACCTGGCCGGAATGTAGAGAGGTGTTTGTATTCTGTAGCGTTTAGAACAACGACGGGTGATCCTATATCTGATCCCAAGGACCACGAATGGACAGAGGGCAGTAAATCTCTCGGATTCTCCAACCAAGAGACTCTGAGAGGTTTAACATGTTAAACGTATTTAAACCAGAGGAGGATACATTTTTGAAAATTTGGGGATTGTAATTGGGGCAAAGAGGAGGAGTTGAGTCCTGGGCTAGATCAGCCATGACCACATTGTGGGGATTAACATTGAAATCTAGAACGTGGCGCACACATCAGATTGATCATCTATATCCGGTTCCCATCAGCAGTGGGTGGTCACCTTGGGGGAATTTGCTCTGTTTGTTTTGTCCACCTTGTTTCACCATAGAATGACATCCCATTCTACATCAGACAGGCCATTTGGCCCATCCTATCCAGTCATGTTTTCTGCTCCACTCATCATCCCTCCCATCTACTCTCCACACCCGGTAACAATACCCCAAATCCCAGGAGCCCTAATGTGTTTATCCCGCTTGCACTTAAATTTATCTCTGCTGTTGGTTTCAGTCCCTTCAATGCAAGTGAGGCCATAGAAACAAAGGAACATAGACAATAGGTACAGGAGGAGGCCATTCAGCCCTTCGAGCCATCACCGCCATTCATTGTGATCATGGCTGATTGCCCCAATCAATAACCCGTGCCTGCCTTCTCCCGATATCCCTTGATTCCACTAGCCTCTAGAGCTCTATCTAACTCTCTCTTAAATCCATCCAGCGACTTGGCCTCCACTGCCCTCTGTGGTGGGGAATTCTACAAATTCACAACTCTCTGGGTGAAAACGTTTTTTCATACCTCAGTCTTAAATGGCTTCCCCTTTATTCTAAGACTGTGGCCCCGGGTTCTGGACTCGCCCAACATTGGGAACATTTTTCCTGCATCTAGCTTGTCCAGTCCTTTTATAATTTTATATGTTTCTATAAGATGCCCCTTCATCCTTCCAAACTCCTGTGAATACAAGCCTAGTCTTTTCAATCTTTCCTCATATGACAATCGCGCCATCCCAGGGATCAAACTCGTGAACCTACGCTGCACTGCCTCAATCACAAGGATGTCCTTCCTCAAATTAGGAGACCAAAACTGTACACAATACTCCAGATGTGGTCTCACAGTCCATGTTCTCATGACTGCATTTCTTTCAGTATTTATTGAAGACCACGTTACATTTCAGCTTTATTTATTGGTCTCCCCTTCGATTTGAGATATTATTTCATCCCCACACATTTAAATCCACCGATATTCCCTCTCATCATTCCTGACATCTTCTCCAGATGAAATCCCACGACCTGCCCAGTCTTTTCATTAAGTTCCATCCTCTCAGTTATGACGTCATTCTCATGAACATTCCTTGTGCTTTCCCCCATCGTTCTACATCTCTGCGGCAATATCCGCTTTCTGTCTGCATGACAGTGGTGATAAGAGTTGGGAAATGGGAATTATCAGAGGGTTGTAGAAATTTGGTGAAATTCCCGCTGTCGGGATGAGGACGGTCCATCTCAATCAATTGAGATTTGTGTTTTATTTCTTTCAGGAGGAAGCTGGTCGCAAGCGAAGGTAGGACATTGTCTTGATGGAAACATTGTAAGTTTTTGTGGAACAACTCAAAACATTTCTAATGCTCAGTTTATAACCAGCTGTTAAATATTTGCAGGGTTCGTGATGAAGCAAAACCACTGTCGGTGGTAGATGAAGCCTTGCCGATTGAAAAGTTTCATTGCCCTGATTCGTTCAATACCACATTCAAAGAAATACCTGAGGACTTCAAGCGAGGTAGAGCTTATACATTTTCCATTACTCTTCTTTCTGATATCTTTAAGCCGTACCCCTGACACGTAACACCTTATAATTTCCCAGCCTAGCACAGCCCGGTTTGAACTTCCCCACAAAATCTGAAGGGAAATTGGAGATTTGATCTACCACTAAACTCATCAGCTGGGAAGCATCATAAAGTCAGAGGTTTAGACTCACCTGCCTTGGGTAAAATACTGTGGCTATTCACATTATCTGTGCACCTTATATAGATCTTATACACATCTATAAAATCCTAATCTGAGGAAAGGCATTCTTGCCATAGAGGGAGTACAGAGAAGGTTCACCAGACTGATTCCTGGGATGTCAGGACTTTCATATGAAGAAAGACTGGATAGACTCGGTTTGTACTCGCTAGAATTTAGAAGATTGAGGGGGGTTCTTATAGAAACTTACAAAATTCTTAAGGGGTTGGACAGGCTAGATGCAGGAAGATTGTTCCCGATGTTGGGGAAGTCCAGGACAAGGGGTCACAGTTTAAGGATAAGGGGGAAATCTTTTAGGACCGAGATGAGGAAAACATTTTTCACACAGAGAGTGGTGAATCTCTGAAATTCTCTGCCACAGAAGATAGTTGAGGCCAGTTCATTGGCTATATTTAAGAGGGAGTTAGATGTGGCCCTTGTGGCTAAAGGGATCAGGGGGTATGGAGAGAGGCAGGTACAGGATACTGAGTTGGATGATCAGCCATGATCATATTGAATGGCGGTGCAGGCTCGAAGGGCCGAATGGCCTACTCCTGCACCTATTTTCTATGTTTCTATCCTGATGGGATCCAAAGAAATATGTCCTTGCCTGTCCATCGTCTCCTTATAACCCGGTCCTTCAGACAATGAAATTATCATAAATCCTTTTGCACCCTCTCTAATTTGCTAACAACCTTATTGTATCAAATGCTGTAATTAATATCCTGACCTATGAAAGCATGAGTGACAAACACATTCTTCACCACCCTGCCTGTCACTGTTGCATCTTCCATGGCACTGTATACCTGCAGCCCGCAATCTCTCAGTTCTATAAAGTTCCCCGTTTACTGTGTATGTCCTGCCCTGGTTTGTCTCAGCAAAGTGCATCACCTCACCTTCACATGAATAAATCCCACCTGCCGTTCCTGAGCCCATTGGCCCAGTTCACAGGGATCCCATTTACTCTCAGATAACCTTCTTCACTCTCCACAATGTCACCAATTTTAGTTCCATCTGCAAACTGACTAACCGTGCAACCTACATACACACCCAATCGTGTATATAAATAAGGAACAACAGTGGACTCTGTCTCCAGTCTATCCACAATTTTTGAGTCCTCCACAGACTTACTAATCACACCTCCTGCATTCACATCCAAGCCATGAACATATAACATAAACAGCAAAGGTTGCAGCACCGATCTCTGCTGCACACCACCAGTCACAGACCTCCAAGCAGAAAAATCATCCTTCTACCGCTACCTTCTACCTCCAACCACCAAGCCAATTGTGGATCCATTTCACCAGCTCGCCTTGGATCCCACCTGCCTTCACTTTCTGGACCAGCCTTACATGCGCAACATTGTCAAGTCCCTCAGTGAAGTTCATATATTGGTTCACAATGAGATCAGTGTGTTCTTGGTTGTACACACCCATCAAATCCACCCGTGAATCCCCTCTTTCAGCGACGCCTACAACCACAAGTATCCACCCATTCTGTCCAACACCCGATCATTCAACCTCTGCTTCCTTCCATGGTCCAAACCACCCCTCTCCCTCTCTCTCACCCTCCATTGAAAGTAACAGGGGCAGGTCATCTGGCCCCTCATGTTTCCCCCCATTCACTATGATCATGGTGATTCCTCCCCACACCTCTATCTCCTCTTTAACAACCTCAAATTTCCATATTACCATTGGGGGTCCTTGTTCATCAGTCAATGAAAGTAAGCATGCAGGTACAGCAGGCAGTGAAGAAAGTGAATGGCATGTTGGCCTTTATAACAAGAGGAGTTGAGTATAGGAGCAAATAGGTCCTTCTGCAGTTGTACAGAGCCCTCGTGAGACCGCACCTGGAATATTGTGTGCAGTTTTGGTCCCCTAATTTGAGGAAGGACATTCTTGCTATTGAGGGAGTGCAGCGTAGGTTTACAAGGTTAATTCCCGGGATGGCGGGACTGTCATATGCTGAGAGAATGGAGCGGCTGGGCTTGTATATTATGGAGTTTAGAAGGATGAGAGGCGTTCTTATCGAAACATGTAAGATTATTAAGTGTTTGGACACACTAGAGGCAGGAAACATGTTCCCGATGTTGGGGGAGTCCAGAACCAGGGGCTGCAGTTTAAGAATAAGGGGTCGGCCATTTAGAACGGAGATGAGGAAACACTTTTTCTCACAGATAGTTGTGAGTCTGTGGAATTCTCTGCCTCAGTGGGTGGTGGAGGCCGATTCTCTGGATACTTTCAAGAGAGAGCTAGATAGGGCTCTTAAAGATAGCAGAGTCAGGGGATATGGGGAGAAGGCAGGAATGGGGTACTGAATGTGGATGATCAGCCATGATCACATTGAATGGCGGTGCTGGCCCGAATGGCCTACTGGCCTCTACTCCTGCACCTATTGTCTTTTGTCACCCGTCCTCCCCGTCCACCCTGCCCGCCTCGTGAAATTCCCCTCTCCATCCCGTTGTTGGGCAAGGGTTCAGTTGGCCGCCCGCCTGTGCCCGAGTCTCCACACCCACCCCAGGGGACTCTCTGATTCTCTCCTTCTCCCCCCAGTCTCCGTCACCCTGGATGTGGAAACAGCGCATGCGCGGCTCGAGGTGTCTGAGGATCGGAAGAGAGTGAGAGTGACCGAGACCTGGAGGAGTCTCCCTGACACCGGGAAGAGGTTTACAGTGTATGCGTGTGTGCTGGGATCGGAGGGATTCACATCGGGGAGACATTACTGGGAGGTGGAGGTGGCGGGGAGTCAGCGCTGGTGTCTGGGAGTCGCCGCAGAGTCTGTGGAGAGGAAGGGACTCACACTGACCCCGGAGACTGGAGTCTGGAGCATCAGGCGGTGGGATGACGAGTTTGATGCATTCACCTCCCCTCCATCCCCTCTCCCCGCCCGTCCCATCCCCGGGAGGCTGGGAGTTTATCTCAGTTACGAGTCCGGGACAGTTTCATTTTACGACGCGAACAGCAAGTCCCATCTCCACAGCTTCACTGGGAATAAATTCACGGGGAAACTTTATCCTTTCTTCTGGCTTCAGGATGAAAACTGGCTGAGAATCTGCTCCGGTTCCGCTCCGGGTGTGTAAAAGGGTCGGGTCCCGGGACCGGCGTCAGGAGCGGGGCTCAGGGGCTGTGGGGCAGAAACCCGGTGGACAACAGGTCGGCGCTGAACGAACGGCTCCCATTTAATCCCCAAATTCCGTGTCGTAAAACCCCAGTGAGCGCGGAAATAAAACCAGGGGGAATGTAAATGTGGGAAGAGTGAAATAAACAGCAACTGAAATCAGAGCTGTCTGTCTGTCGATCCGTTCATTTTAACGCGTTAACCGCGTCCGGCAACGGAACAGAAATTACTTTTGTGAAAATATAAAGATTGAAACAATCTCCCTTCCCGGTTCATCAGCAGCCGCGGGCGGCGGGTCCTGAGCTCCGGGCACCCCCGGGTTCTAAAGTCCGCCGACTCTACAAATTTAAAGTGTGTTTGCAGCATTTGCTCTCCACACAACAGATTCGTTTACTGTGGAACGGATCTTTGGAAGAATGGGTTCAAACCCAAGGAGGGAAGAAATTGGTGTAAACTTCGCATTGACAGCCAATGAGTGAATCCTTCGAGCTGCCCACGACTAACATCATTTAATGATTTCAAGGCGGTAATGCAACAGTCGGTGCAAGGTGGGACAGCGGTAGAGTTGCTGCCTCACAGCGCCAGAGACCCGGGTTCGGTCCCGACTACAGGTGCTGTCTGTACGGAGTTTGTACGTTCTCCCCGTGAACTGCGTGGTTTTTCTCCGAGATATTCATTTTTTCAACATATTATATTCAATTGTGCTGCAGCAAGTCATTGTTCTATCCGGGACATATGACAATAAAACACTCTTGACACTTGATGTACAGGTTTGTAGTTTAAGTGGCCTTGGTGTAAATGTAAATTGTCCCTCGTGTGTGTAGGATAGTGTTAATGTGCGGGGATCGCTGGTCGGCGCAGACTTGGTGGGCCGAAGGGCCTGTTTCTCATAATCATAATCATACTATATTAGCCATGTATGTTTTGCAACATACGATGAATTTGATTACCGTGCAGTCATACTAATAAAAAGCAACAGAACACACAAAACACATTTTAACATAAACATCCACCACAGTGACTCCTCCACTTTCCGCACTGTGATGGAAGGTGAAATATAGTTCAATCTCTTCCCTTCTTTGTCTAAACAAAATATTGGAGTCAAGAGTGATTTGTTGCCATATGTCCCCAAACAGTACAAAGAAATAACTGCTTGCAGCAGCACACGGCTCTGTAAAACCCAGGATACACACAAAAAAAATCAGTGTATATAAAAACAAACACACATAAATAAATAGTTCATGGTAGTGCAAAGACAAAAAATAATTCCCCCTCTTTTATATATTTTGGAGTGCATTTGTAGGTTGGAGAGTTTAATAACCTGATTGATGTATGGCTGATGCAGTTTTCAGGCTCCTGTACCTACTTCCCGGTGGTAGCAGCGAGATGAGAGCGTGGCCAGGGTGGTGCTGGCTCAAAGGGCCGAATGGCCTACTCTTGCACCTGTTGTCTAGTGTCTACAGATGCTGCCTCACCCGCTGAGTTTCTCCAGCATTTTGTGTCTACCTTCTATTTTACCAGCATCTGCGGTTCTTTCTTAAACACTATGCGGCGACCTCCTCTTTGGAAAAGTCCATGGGTGCAGGATATCCCAGAAAAAATATAGAAAATTAGGCGCAGGAG